>NW_025968163.1:0-25000 GCF_021869965.1 Rhincodon typus
CCCATTCCCACTTTCTGTTCATACCCCTTGATCCCTTTCGACATAATGGCCACATCCAGCTCCCTCTTGAATATATCTAATGAACTGGTCCCAACAGCTTTCTGTGGGAGAGCATTCCACAGGTTCACAACTCTCTGAATGAAGAAATTCTTCCTCATCTCAGTCTTGAATGGCTTATCCTTTATTCTTACACTGTGATCCCAAGTTCTGGACTTGGGGAACATTCATGCTTCATCGAGCTTGTCCAGTCCCATCAGGATTTTATGTTTCTATGAGATCCCTTTCATTCTTCTAAATTCCAGTGAGTACAAGCCCATTCAAGGTTTGAATTAGGGTTTCCTTAGCACCAATGGCGTCATCATGCCATATTGGCACTGCTTTGTACAGATGATTGCACATAAGAATTTCATCAGTTGAATTCAAGGCAAGTGCCTAGACCCCTGAGGAATCTGTAGATTGATCTTCCTGCTCTTGAGGCTAATTGGAGCTGATTCTGGGAAATGTTTGAAGCTGGGCACTTATCCCTCTGTACACGTGGCAGTGCAGGAGTAGGCAGGCACTGGAGTTGAGCCAGATGCGATACTTTTTGGTCGACCCGTGCAAATAATATTGTGATCTGAGAAGTTTGAGTGTCTTTATATTTTATGCTAGGACAAGATATGTGGAAAAGATAAAATATCCTCTGTCCTTTTTAATGGAAGTTTCCCAAATCTATATTCACTTTGGAATGAAGTTCCTGGTGTTTCTTTCTTATTAATCCATTTTAAAAAAAGTTTCAGTGAGCAACTGTAATTGTACTACAAATGACCTTTACACTCTGAGGTTAGAATGGGCAAAAATCAGTCCATTTCCGGTTCTGGATTACTTCCAGGAATTTCTGTTAGTAAATGCCATTGCCATTAGGCGAAGACAGCATTGGGCTCAGTTGTGTTGACTGCTCCTCTTCTGTGACTGAGAAGTCTCTTGAAGTGAAGTCTTAAATATGTGGATAAAGAGTGGCCATTATTTGAGGCAGAGAGAGTGTAGAGTTTGTCAGTCACAGAATCATACATTTTCTAAAGGAAATAAAGAACTAGGTTTGTGATGTTTTTATAGGCCCAATTTCTTCCAGCTAATACTAGAATATGCAAAAGGTAGTGAGCACATTTGTATAGTTCTTATAATGTTGTGACCATGTCTTCACTTTGACAGTATCTATGTTGTTTGTTTTGAATGTAAAAGCAAAACTTTCAAAGTGATACAAGTGCCTACCTTGTTATATAAAGTATAAAATGACCAGTTTGCACTAAATAAGAAAGCAAAAAAACCCATCATTTTTCCAAAATTAATTACTGTACAGTTAATTGCAAAATTTTTATGCCAAAAAAAGTCTTTTTCTTGAGAAATTGCAAATGTGGTTAAAAATATTTGAAACTGTCCAGACTAATTTGTGCCTTTTCATTTAATGATTTAGTTTATGAAATTCCTTCTGGGCATCTATTAGGAGAATTTAATGGACATTTTAACATTGTGTACTCTCTATGCTGGTCAAATGATGATAAAACCATTCTCTCTGCATCATCGGATGGTACAGTAAGGTTAGTGCACATTTTAAATGAATTTCTTCTGATAGAATGGAATAACCTTTATTGAAAATGTACTGATGGTAACTTGTTTATTTGTTCCTTACTAATTTTGTTGCATTCTCTTTGCCTCAAGCTTTGTCTCCATTCCCTACTTAGAATACCATTGATGTTGTCACCCAAAAATAGCTCATCAATGTCACCATCATTTCTCTATAGAACAATAAAGATTTGAGATTGCTGCTGCTTGCTGTTTGTTTGAACTTTTGAATGTGAAACCTGGAAATAGCACCTAATTTTTGTCTCAGATCCTGAGAAATTTTTGCATGCTAAATTTTACTTCGTTCCCAATAACCAACATACAGCATGTTTTTAGTAACTACAGATTTGAGTTGACACACAAAGAGAGAGTTTACTGTATCAGGAGCCAGCTTTGGAAATAAAAATGATTTTCAGCAAGTAGTTTAACAAGGTTTGATTTGGAAGTTTGCACTTTAAACTCAAGGCTACAGGATGTTGGAGTGGCAACAAGAGTTTTGTTTTAATATTGATGAATGGCTTTTGTATGCACGTACAAACAAGGAGCAAGAATAGGTCACTTAGTTCTTAGAGCAAGCTTTGCCATTCAATAATATTATGACTGATCTGATCTTAACCACAGCTCTTACATTCCTACATGTCATCCCTGATAATCTTTCAACACTTTGATCATCAATCTTATCTACTTCTGTCTTAACATATGAACAAGAAACATGAATAGGCCACTTTGCCCTTTGAGCCTTCCCCAGCATTGAATAAGATCATGGCTAATCTGATCTTAATCTCAACTGTACTTTCCTATATAACCAATAATCGTTCAGCCCCTTAGTAATCAAGAATCTGTCTACTTCTGTCTTAAAAATATTTAAAGATTCTGCACGCACTGCCTTTTGAGAAGGGAAATTGCAAAGATTCTCAAGCCTCTGGGAGAAAAAATAATTCCCTCATCTTTGTCTTAAATGGGTGACCCCTCATTTTTAAACTATGTTCTGTAATTCTAGATTCTCCTACAAGAGGAAGCAAATTTTCCACATTCCACCTCATCACGTCCCCTCAGGATCTTCTACGCTTCAACTAAGCCACCTCTGACTTTTCTAAACTCCAGAGGATACAGCCCTAGCTTGCGTAGCCTTTCCTAATAAAGCAGTCCTCATTTTAGACATTAGTTTAGTAAACATTTCTCTGAACTGTTTCCAAGACAGTAATGTAGTTACAGTGACTAGTTCTGTACATAGTGCTCCAGATGTAGTCGCACCAATACACTGTATAACTGAAGCATAACCACCCTATTCTTGCACTCAATTCTCAATTGCAAAAAAACATAAGATTCTGTTAACTTTCCTGATTACTTGCTGTACCTACCGTTCATGCAGCAGGGCATCTAGATCTCTCTGTATCTCAAAGCTCTGCAGAATCTTAGATAATATGCCTTTTTAAATTCTTTCTGCCAAAAGAGACAATTTCACACTTTTCTGCACAATAGTCCATTTGCCAGATCTTTTCTTAACCTATCTATATTCCTTTATAGGCTCCTTATGTCATCTTCACAACTCACTTTCCTACCTATCTTTGTGTCATCATCAAATTTAGCTTCTATACCATCGGTCTCTTCATCCAAATTATTTACAGTTGAAGCCCCCCCAGCATTGACTTATGTAGCCCTGCCAGCCTAAAAAAGACCCATCTACTCCTAATCTCTGATTCCTTTTAACCAGCCAATCTTCTTTCTTGCTAATATGTTATCCCCACCACATGTGTTTTCATTTTGCGCAATAACCTTTGATGTGGCACCTTATCAAATGCTTCCGAAAACCTGAGCGCAGGTACATCCACTGGTTCTCCTTTAGCCACAGCACAAGTTACTCCTTCAAAGAGCGCCAATTGATTAGCTAAACATGACTTTCCCTTTGACTTCAGTGATGATTTGTGCCTTTAAGAGGAAGTTATTCTGCTCTGTTTCTCTTGAAGAGCGTGTTGTAAATCTGGTGCCGAAGTGTCTGCTCCAAGGAAAGCAAAGTAAATAGCTTTGTTTTTTTTAAAAAATACAGACAAGAAGCATGAGTCAGTGGAGTCAGCCGCACACAGACCCAGGGTTTTACTTTTGCTTTCAGTTATTGAAGAGGTTAGGGTTTTTAGAGTTGAAGCTGGAAAGATACAGCTCTCTCTCTCTCTCTGCTGCTAGATTCATTCTGTCAGTGTTCCTTCAACTGGACTGGAGGAGATAGCAAGTGAGGGAAATCTGTTTTGCTGAATTTGCTTCTGCCAAGAGTGTATTAACGGGATGCTGCTATAGTGGAACACTTGATGAATAGTAGTTAAAATATATATTATATATTAATATATTAATATATATTATTTTGGTAAGTATTTCGATAGAATTAAAGTTATGTCAATTCTTTTTTTAATTGTATTTTAACTGTGATGTGAGAATAAAGTGTGTTTTGCTTAAAGCCTTGTAGTTTGACCAATTGAATCACATCTGGAATGCTTCACACTTGCCTTTAAATAAGATAAAAGGTAGGGTCTAGGCTATCTACTTGATATGTTTTAAGGGAGTTTGGTCTGGTCCATAACACTCACCCTTTAGGTGAGGCAATGGCCTAGTGGTATTATTGCTAGACTATTAATCTGGAGACCCAGGTGATTTTCTGGGGACCCAGGTTCAAATCCTGCCGTGGAAGTTGAATTCAATAAATATCTGGATTTAATCAGGACAAACCCACCTGGTTGCTGTTTTCACTTGATCTGGGCTATATATTGACCTGTAGCAATGTTGTTGACACTTAACTGCCCTCTAGCAGTAGATACTGACTTGGCCAGTGACGCTAACATCCCATGAATACATTTAAAAAAAACTGTTGGCTCTCCCTGATTACTTTATGCCCTGTTATAATGTCTTTAAGAATAGCATCATTTTCCCCATGACAGATGTTAAGCTAATTTTTTTTTTGAATAAAGCAGTTACATTAAGGTGTTTTCCAATCTAAAGGAAAGGAACCTCCACTGAATTTAATGACCTCCACTGAATCTAATGTGTTTTAGAAAATTAAAACCAAAGCATCAACTATCTCAGTGACAACTCCTTTTAAGACTCTAGGGATGAAATCCATCTGGTCAATTAGCAGCTTGAACAATTTACTCAGTACTACTATACTGGTAATTGTAATTTTCTTGAGTTCCTCCCTCCTTTCAATTCCTGAATTTCAAGTTTATAAGAAGTGAAAATTATCTCAAGTTCAATTTGAGGAAATTAAAGCAAGAAATGGAATTTTATGTAGAAATTGCTTGCAACTTCAGTTGCACAATTTTGACTTCCACCCAATTTCAGGTGGGTTTGTCCTCTACCGTTGATATGGCAATGGTGATATCTGGAGCATTGTAAAGTCTGATCAGGTGTGTATGACTTTTTCAGGCTGTTGCTTGACTAGTCTTTATAGTAGCTGTCCCAATTTTGGCACAATCCCCACATGTTATTAAGGAGGAGAATGCAGGGTTGTTAAGGCTGGGTGTGTGCCATCGTTCGAGTACCTGGATCAATGCTGGGTACTTCCATTCTTTACGATAGTACTGCAGTGGATCGATACTGCTGAATAGCTTGCTAGGCCACTTCAGAAGACATTTAGAAGTCAGCCACATTTCTGCAGGCCAGAGTCACATGTGGGCCAATGCAGGTAAAGACAACAGATTTCCTTTCCTCAAGGACATTAGGTGTGTTTTTATGACAGTCGACAGTCCTTTCATGGTCACTGTTACTGAGACCAGCTACTAATTCCAGATTAATTCATTGGATTCAAATTCCTCTAGTTGCCATGGTGTGAGTCCTAATGAGCAACTTTTTCACACAGAGGATGCTGTGTGTATGGAATGAACTGCCAGAGGAATTGGTGGAGGCTGGTACAATTACAACATTTAACAGGCATCTGGATGGGTATATTAAAGGAAGGATTTAGAGGGATATGGGCCAAATGCTGGAAATGGGACTCGATCAGTTTAGGATATCTGGTTGGCGCGAACGAGTTGGACCAAACGTTCTGTTTACATGCTGTGTAACTAACTCTGACTCCAGTGTTTCTTATTTAACATTGTGTCATTGTTAATTGATGCTTTATCACATCCTTCCCTGAATGAATAATTGAGAACTACTGACCTAATATAGATATCAACTGGAATTGTGTGACTGCGCCCTATAAAATTGTAATTTGAAATATAGTGAATATCACTAACTGACATTGTTGATGTAATTTGAATTATAAAGAAGTAGTTACTGGAAAAAAAACTGCACTTTTTGTCCTTCGAACTGTTTGAATGGCTTTTGTATATTGTATTACGTGTAAAATTTGCTCAACTCCTAAATGTTGTTTTGTTATATAAGCATTCAAAGTATTGGATGCAAAGAAATCTATTAGGTGAATTGTTTTTTAAAAAAAAGTATCTGAACCAACATATTGTGATGTGTTTACTGTTTTCAGGGTTTGGAATACAGAAAACTATCAGAGCCCAGCTGAAAAGATCCTTCCACATCCTTCATTTATTTATACTGCAAAATATCATCCATTTGTACAGTGCCTTGTAGTTACAGGAGGTTATGATTCTATCATCCGTGTCTGGAATATAAATGTGAATGAAGTGAATGGTCAGTTGCTTCAGGAACTTGATGGTCACAAGAGCTTCATTAACACACTGTGTTTTGATGCTGAAGGTTAGTTGGTATTTACCATGTTCTAGTTGTATAAAAAATAACCATCTGAATTGTCATGAAGCTTTTTAAAAGTTATGAGTCATCAGACTTATTGTTCTGAAGACATATTATTCTACATCTAATACATCTTAAAGTGAAAAGATTACAAATTACATCTCAGTATATATTGAAAGCTTATATATCAGACATTGTTGAGGAAGTGTGTCAGTATTTAGGTGCGGTGATCCCAGTAGGTGGCGGGTGAGTGAAAGCCACAGAGAAACTGGGGGAACTGTGCTTGATTGACATATATTTTGGCTTTCCATTAGTCTGTGATGTTGTCCATCATTCAAATAGTAGCACAGGATTGGTCAGGCTAGGGCACGTAAGTGCAGGCCTGAACACAACATAAGGCAATGGGAAAACAAAATGTAGCCAAACATCCTCAAATCTAGTTGGTTCCTTTTGGATTTAAATGGCTTGTACACTTGTGGTACACTGAGAATTCAAGCATGTATTCTGGAATGTAAAAAGCAATCATATATGATTCACTAATTTTCTTCTTAAATTCCTCACTTATTTTACTCATCATACAATTTAAATTCATACAGCATGCAGCATATTCCAAGTGATTTGAGTGGGACGAGGCAACAAAATTATATAAACAATAGCCCTTCCTTTTAAAGGAAACAAATAACCGGTGGTGGTTGTTTCTGTTATTTTGTACATATGGATATTACAGGAACCTAAACAATGAAACCCATTATTTAATTAATAAAAGTGCATTGTATCCTTTTCTTTAAAACTTTAGTGTAGTTCAATGGAATATTCATAACATGTATAATTTATCTAGCAGTAACTGTTTTGTTTTAAATTCTGTGCTGTGTGGCTCTTTTAGTGGTTATTGACTCCAAATCACAAAAGATAAATCTTAGAAATGACAGAGTCATTTTGAATCAAAGGATGTAAATTGAAAAATTTAGCTGTTCACATGATCTGCGGAAAGACTTTGGGCCCAACAGGAAAATGAATATAATGCAGAGTGTTTTGATGAAATTCTAGATCATATAGAATTGTTGAACTTATCTAAATTCAGGAACTTAAAGTTGTTACAGAATGTGATTAGTGAATTCAGATTTTTCATGATTTCTCTCTCTGGCCCTGTAAATAACATCATGTTTGTATTTTTAGCTGCTTCCCTGTGTACTTTAGACATAGATTGCTCAACAAGTTCCAAAAGGCTAATGGTTTTCAAACCTAAAAATCAATAACTTTAACCCTTTCTCTAGATCTGTTCCATTACTTTATCCCATTAGACCTGAAGATGAAGCTTCCTACATGCCTGTTAAATTTAATTTCTTGCTATCCAATGCTAAACTCTTCAGTGTTGATAAATGCACTGCAACTGGAAGTTCTGAAACTGTGATTCTGGGCCACCTTGCCTCTTACCTCTCACCACACCATCTCACCCTAAACCAACAGTGTCACTGGGCTTCTCCAGACCCACCTTCCTCAATACTGAGAATCTTCTTTAGAAACTGTTTTCCCTAAAGTACCTCCAGCTGAGAATTATAGAAGCCCTGCAGTCAGTCTTCTATTCCTGCTGCAAGTCTAATGCCCTTCCATCCCAGGAGCGAATAACCATAGAAACATAGAATAGTACAGCACAGAAGGAAGTTATTCACCCTATTGAATCTGTGCTCACTCTTTCACAAGTTTTAATTTTACCATTGAGCCAAATTTGCAGTATTTCAACAATCGCCTTTTGAAACTCCATATAAACATCAACATCTGCAGTTTCCTTATCCACCCTCTTTACTCCTTTATCTGAAAGTTCTATTAAGTTAGTCAAGAACAAATTGTCCTTAACAAATTCTTGTTTACTCTCCTTCATTAATCTATGCTTGTCCAAGTGATTTGTTAGTTTTCTGACAGGTTGTGATTTCTAAAGGATTCTCCACTGGCAACATTGAACTCACTGGAAGCAATTGCTAGGTTTCTACACCTTGTTATCTCAGATTCTCCAGCATCGGCAGTTCCTATTATCTCTGCTAGGTTTATCCTTTTTTCTTCTATTTTTGGCTATAACATATTTGCAACTCTGCAGTCCTTTTATCATATTGGTCTTGAAAAATTAATTCTGTTTCACTCACCACAGATAATGCCAGACCTGCTGAGTTTCTCCTGCATTTTCTGTTTTTACTCCTTTACCCTCTCCCTTGTTAACTCTCCTCTGCTTTCTCAATTTCCTTTCCTTCCTTAGCCCTTTGCAGTAATCTGTCTCCACGCATGCCCTTGAGCCACTGCTTTCCAACCTGACTACAGCAACTAATTTTGACTCTATGTAAGCATGGCTGTTGTTGACTTTTATAATAAGGAGGAGCACTTGGGGGAGCTACTGTCCTGTTAGAGAACACATCAATATGTTGGGTTTGTTTTAATCCTCACGTTGGTCTTGCCATCCACTGCAACAAGGACTGTTTCACTAATGAAGAATGAAAACATTAAACATCACTATATTGCCTTTATTCAAAATCTCACCATACCTGTTCAAATTGCTTATTTTCACCCCACTTTAATTTCTGCCTTTTAGGTTGGTTCTATAATGGTGAGGCAGTAGTACTACATGTGGAAATATAGATTTTTCTACAATGGCTTTAAAAGTTCACTTCAATTTATGAAATTGCAACTAAAACTACATTCAATATAGGCTATCAGCATGGTTGATAAAATACTGCTGAAATGATAACCATGGCTTCAGATGCCTTGTAATGGCTAATACTTATTGGGAATACCTAACCTTTCTGTAACATGTAGCTAAGAGTAATATAAAAGCCATAGTTCGTTTTTCTTAAAATAAAACAAGAAACTGCTGGACAGCAACATACCCAGGGTAATTTATTGAGACAGACTGAAGACTTTGGTTTGTTGTGATATTCCACCATTGATGCTATTTCTGACTCCACCAGTTCTGGTGAGTGGAACATTATTTGGTGAGACATTGTTATGAATGTTAAGGTTGTTATTTTTATTTTATAAAATCTAAACACTGCACTGTGTTCATCCTTTTTGGAATAATTTGTTTTCCTGAATTCAACAGTTCTACTTGACATTTACAGATCTTATACGTGCATTCTCCAGAGTGAATTAAATAAAATTTTGTCTTTATGACTTCATAGGTGACTCTGTATATCAGGAGAATCATCACAACAGCAGGTTGTTGATGCTATTTTTGCTGGACCTCATTAGGCACATATGGTTGAAGAAGCAATTAGAAGTCAAGAAAAATGTATTATATGGAATCCATATGATTCCAAAGTGTTTTACAGCCAGTGAAGTGCATTTGAAGTGTCTTCATTTACAATGTAGGAAATGCAGCAGCTATTTTGCACATAGCAAACTCACACAAATAGTACTGGAATAATGGCTTAATAACCAGCTTTTTGTGGTGTAGATTGAGGTATAAGTATTGGGTGGGCAACCTAGGGTAACTTCCAACTGCTCTTATTTGAAATATAGTTATGTTGTTCATCCACCTGAAAGTAGACAAGGCTTCTGACAGTGAAGTATTCCCTCAGTACCCAAGGGTAGAGACAGCTTTCAATTTGTTTTGTGAACTTGAACTTGAACACACAACTTTCTGACTCGGGTGTGTATACTACAAACTGAGATACAAGTGATGCCAAGGAGACAGGATTAGATCTTATATACAGCAAAGAAGGACCTATCAACTGAAAATTCTTAAGCATTCTTCTCATTGTCATCCTGCCAGTTTTTGTGCAGACAGCCATTGGTACTCGGCCCTCCATATTGGAAACTTCGTAAACTATTGGAAGCTAACTAGTGTGGATTCCAACCCCTACATTGAGTCTACTACACCATTTTTTTGCAGTATCATCGGGATTATTGCAACAGGTCACCAATTCTCATTGCATCCCTATGCTCAGTCTTCATCACATTAGCTACTGATCTGGCAACATTTCAAATTTAAAATTTTCACCCATTTTTGAATCCTCCCTGTCTCTCTAACTTCTTTTATCTCTACAACTCTCTGAAATCTTCTTGCTGCTCCCATTCTGACCTATTGCATATTTCCAGTTTTAATCACTGTACCATTGCCAGCTTCACTTGCCTAAACCCAAAGCTCGAGATGTCTTTTCTAAACTTCTCATCTTTGTCACTCCTTTAAAATACTTCTTAAAACTTAGCTAGTTGATCAATTTCTTTACTGTCTATCTCCTAATGGTCATAAATTTCTGTTTGGTAATGCTGCTGTGAAGCACCTTGGGATGTTTTACACTATTCGAGGAGCTACATAAGTGTAGTTTAGTCTATAATGCCACTGCACTTCGGAAATATTTGTTTATTGAAGGAGTACTGTTGTTTTAAAGTTTTAAATTGGGTTATGAGTTTCTGTTGATATTTATTCGAGTTACAATAAACAGTCATTGTTATTTTATTGTAAGATATTTTCATGTTCAAAATAAAAGGCATACTTCCAGTCTGTCTTTCAAACTTCACTTAGAATTAGCTTCAACTTAGCCAATCAACCTGTATCAATGTTGAAGAGTTTCTGAAATTATCTGTCTTTAGCCATACAAACATAATATATTTTAGGAGCGGAAGTAGACCATTCAGCCCCTCACACCTGCTCGGCCATTCAGTAACATCATGGCTTTTTTAAATTAGATTTTTATGGGAGATGAGTATCACTGACTAGGCCATTATTATTTGCCCAGAGAACATTTAAACGTCAACCACGTTGTGAATCAGGAGTTAGCAAAGGCCAGACAAGGTAAGGATGGCACATTTCCTTCCCTAAAGGACATCTGTGAACCATTTGAGTTTTTATGGCAATCAGCAGTGGTTATATTGTTCACTGTTACATTAATATTTTATTCCAGACTTTTGTTATATTAAATTCAACTATTTGCCATGGTGTGATTTGAATCCATGTCCTAAGAACATGAGAAGGGAAAAGATGGTTAGGCATGTAGCGATGCAAATCTGCACCATGTGTTCAAAGAGGATACACAGTTTAACGTGGTCTGATCAATCTGTGCAAGTGGCTGAGGAGCTGGATTGGATCAGGGCAGGTTTGCTGAGTTAATAAAGGAGACTGAAAATGCTTCTGTTCTTCCCAACATTGAGTTGTTTTCGTAGCTTAAAATGGTCTGTCTTAATATGAATGAGCTTGAAAAATCACTGATCCTGAGCTTCATACTGTTAAACTATAACAATAGCACAGTGTTCAGATGTCAGATGTAGCCCACCACCTTGACGCTAGTAACATAGCCGCAAACTACTTTTAGTACAGAAAATCAAAAAATATGAAAAAGTCCTTTGAAAATCTATTTTGTATTTTCAATGCATTTTTTATCATTTGCGCCATCATAGTCTAAGTTTACCAGAATATTGTTAAAAAGAATACAACGTCAGTATTGTGTAGTTTTTGAACCAAATAAGAATTTTATTTTGTTTTTTTTTTGCACAGGGCTACGCATGTTCTCAGGTGACAGTACAGGACTGGTTATCGTTTGGAGTACTGTTGTAAATCAAAGTTCCCCAGAAAACTTAGTTCAGCAGTGGACCATTGCTGAGGTACAATAACAGAAAATTTAAATATTCTGCAGTTCACACCTTGGAGTTTTGGCTTCTGATGTTAATAAACCAAGGTGTATCAATACTTTGCAATAGAAAAGCAATGATCAATTTGTTGAATAGGTGGTGACTACAATTTATTTCATGATTTGGACAGTAGAAATTTCGTGAGAATAGTGCCTGGCAACCAAGTAATTTTTTTTACATGATCATTAGTTTTAAGTAGCCAACACATCTCCTGATTGACAATAGTACGTCCTGTAAAAGTATTAAATAATCCCTCAGTTGTTTTGCATTTAGTGTCAAGGAATTGCCTACCTGAGGGGTTGTTTGACAACTTTCCTTTGAAATAGGTGTATTCTAAGCATCATGTCTCAAAACCTTTTAGAATATGTACCAACAGATATAGTCAGCAATTGTCATAAAAGGTTAGTTATTTGATTTCATTCAAATAAATTCTGAGCATTTTGTTAAATCCTTTGCATCTGCAGACAGCTTGCATTTCCACCAAATTCTTCTCAAGCAGTAGCAGTTTTGTTTTCACAGAATCATAAAATCCCTACAGTGCAGAAGCAGGCCACTGGGCCCATTGAGTCCACACTGACCCTCCAAAGAGCATCCCACCCAGACCTACCGCCCATACCCTATCCCTGTAACCCTGCATCTCCTGTCAGCTAATCCACTTAGCCTGGACAGTATGGGCAATTTAGCATGGCCGATCAACCCAACCTGCATATCTTTGGATTGTGGGAGGAAACTAGAGCACTCAGAGGAAGCCCATGCAGACATGGGGGAAATGTGCAAACTCCACACAGACAGTCCCCCAGAGGAGGTGAGGTGGAGTTGGGGGGGAAGGGGTAGAGTTAGGGTTAGGGGCGTGGAATCGAACCTGGGTCCCTGGAGCTGTGATGCAGCAGTGCTAACGACTGAGCCACCCCTCATTTCTTCCATCCTCCCATTTCCCAGCCTGCAGTTTGCTGTCCAGTCCTTGATAGAACATACAGAGAATTCTTTGTATGTGAGCTGATTTCCTCTTGTGCTTGCCCTCCAGCAACCTCTGATTTTAGCTTATTGTGAAAACTCCTGCTGTCTCATCCATTTTTACCTTTGGTGATAAAGGCATGACTTTCCCCTCTTTTGGAAGTGGCAAGGAAGATGGCAAGAAAGGCAAATAATTTGGCAGGTTTGCCCCAGATATATATTCGCCTGCTTCCTGCCCCCTCAGAAGTTAAGTCCTCAGTGAGGTCTACCTGCAGCCATATCGAACTGCTACAAATTAAGGCTTTTAAATGGTTAATTAATGGCCATATACGGGCCTTGATCAGCCATAGCCTGATTATCTGCCGCCTTGGCAGGCAAGAAAAGTGGCTGCTTTTCTATCAGGGAAACCAGGACAATCTACCTTTGAGTTGGGGGCTGGGGTTTCTCCACTTGCCCCCATTCTGGAGCACTCAGCCATTTATGGAGTACAGCAGGGTGGCTACTGAGAACCATCCCTGCTTTTGCCTCTGATCCCCATCTCCCCTTAAACTCCAACCTACGCTCAGAGCCTTTCACTTATTCTTGCGCTGCCTGGGCCTTTATCACACTCCTCACCTCTCTGAGCCTACCAGCTTCTAATTGGCAAGTAATTTCAGGCAGAGCAGGACTGCAACAACGAGATTCCTGGCTAGAACTGAAGCTTGACAGATAGCAGTTAATTACCTAACTGGCACTTGGTCTGGTGAATTTTTTAGCTGTTTAGGGTGATGATTTAATATGCACTGAAGTTGTCTGAAGTTATCGGACAGAGCACTAAATCTAGTAAACATTAGTGTCATTATGTAGGTGAGATTATAATGTGGTGTAAATTTTGTGTATTTCTTTGATCTAATCAAGTAATATAAGAATATTACAAGGGTTTCACATTTAGAATATATTGAAAACAATATTCAAAATTCCTTACAGAATATAATGCAGAATGATCTAAAAGGTGTTCCTATAAATCACCTGGAAGTTCACCCAAATGGCAGGCGTCTACTCATCCACGCCAGAGACAGCACTTTAAGAGTGATGGATCTAAGAGTGTAAGTTATTAAACCTAATTCCTTAGCAAAATATGATTCTTAATTCCATCTATGTTATTGATTCTTATGTGGATCATGAGAACTGGGTCCTTCTACTCCTATTCCAAGGGATCTCAAAGTATGAGGAGATTACTTTAATTGTGAAACCAGGAAGGCAATAAATCCTTTGGAATTCCTGATCTGATTTTAAGTGTCGAAAACATGATCTACCTCCCTAACTATAACTGTTCCCCTTTACTGTCAGATTCCTTTCCGCTCTCTACTGCCCTCCCCCCCTCCAACTTGAATGATTCCATGCACCATGGTGCGGTATTCAGTTTGACCAGCCATGCTGTCATCCTTATTCTCATCAATTATCCAATACTAAAGTTATAAGGAACCGAACTTGCTCCTGGGACAAAGTGTCCACCTGTTCCTCTCCCACTCCAGCTCTGTTACTCCCAGTCCAGCTCAGTAGCAATTGAAGCCACAGGCTCTTGGTGCAGACATTCTTGTCTGGGGTCTCCACGAGCTCCCGCAAATGCACATTGCATTTATGGCACACAAGCTACCCACATTCTCATCTAACCACAAGTGTTTCTTGATTAGTTTCAGTAAGTTTGTATTTGACTAAGTTAGAATATTATCACCAATTACTGGAGGCAAAAAAAAAATACTGCACTTCCTTTCACTATATATCACTTTCTTCTCATGCCCCATGTTCCCTTGCGCCTGTATACATAACATGCCACCCAAGGGCACTGTCCACACTCTGCCCTGTATGTGGCCCATGCTTTCGTGTGTGCACTGCCCAATCACCCATACACAACACTGATCTGCACATCCATGTGCATTGCCCACTCTCCCCACATGCAGAGCCTGCTTCCCCAGTATACACTATCCCCACCTTTCATACTACCCTCTGCTCTCTCTCTCATGCACAACCTGCTCACATGCCACAAGTTCCTCCCACCTGCTGGGCACAAGTCCTGTTTGTAACACTGGTTCCTGCCCACCAAGTAGCATATACCTGACTTTTGATCTCCATTTACAAAGCAATCCTTTTACAAAAACTCCACAATCTGTTGATGTTTCTCCTTTTATATAGGTGGACAAATGGACGCTGGGGTTTGGGGGGGCTGCCATATATCCATGGGTGATATCAGAGCAGATAGTGTGGGTGTGGGAGCCAAAGCCATATCAGGTTTACTGGATAATTTAGTCCTGCGCAGCTGGATGGCATTGCTGAGGCATTGGATGGGGATGGCATGAATCATGCATGTAGTCAGTATCTACCATTGTTGTCACACTGTATTCCAGAGGCTCATAATTCTCTGGGATAAAAATAGCATCCAGTCTATTCCGGCCCCTCCATAATTTGGGTTGTGTCAGACATAGCTCAACTGGTAATAGAATTGCTGCTGAGTGGGATGGTTGTGAGTTTAAGATTCAACTGAAGACTGAAACACCTCTTTGGTGAAGACTGACTTAAATTAGCTTCCAGTGAAATAGCATTTTGGCCTTAAAATTCTTATGCTTGTTTTCAAATCCCTCCATGACCTTGCACTTCTCTTTCTTTGTATACTCCTCCAGCTGCACAATCACCTGAGATATCTAAACTCTAATTCTGAATTCTTGTGCATACACAGTTGTAATTGCTTCCCAGTTAGTAGCTCTGTCTTCCATTGTCTTGGTCTGTTGACTTTCTTCCCTACATCCCTCCACCCTCTCTACTTCCAAAAGGCGCTTGACAATTTGTTACATGGAAGTTGCTACACAAGATTACAGCACATGGTGCAGATGTAACACATTAGCATGCATAAAGCATTGGTTAGATATTAGGAAATAGAGAGCAGGCATGAATGGGTATCTTTCAGGTTGGCAATCAGTTACTGATGGAATTCCACAGGATACAGTGCTGGGTCCCAAAGTGTTTATAATCTGTATCAACTATTCTTATGATGGGATCGAATAATATAAATGTACCAATGGCACCAAAGTAGGTAGGAAAGTAAATTTTCAAGAGTAAGTAGAGAGTCTGCAAAACAGATGTCTAAGACAGCAATGAAGAGCAGTTTCTACTCTGAGAGCTATGAATCTGTGGAATTCATTACTACAGAGTGCTTTTGAAGATCGGTCATTAAGTTATTCAAGGCTGAGATAGATTTTTAATCTGTAAGGGAATCAAGGGTTATGGGAAAGGGCAAGAAAGTGAAGTTGAGGATTATCAGCCGTGATTACATTGAATGGTGGAGCAGACTTCATGAATGGCCTCCTCTTGTGTCTTATGGTCTTATGAAAAGGAATATTGACAGCTTAAGTGAATGGAAGGAAATTTGTGAAATGGAGTAGAATGTATGTAAAATAAGCTTGACAGCTTTGGCGGGGAGAATAGAAAAGCAGTATGTTAATTAAATGAAGAGAGATTGCAACACTCTGTGGTACAGAAGAATCTGTGTGTCCTAGTACATGAATCACATTGTTAGAATGTGGGTACAGTAAGTGATTAGAAAGGCAGATGGAATGTTGGTCTTCTGTTGTGAGGGGAATGGAATATTAAAATAGGGGAGCTTTATTGAAGCTGATGAGACACGTCTTGAGTGCCATGTACGTTTTAAGTCTCCTTATTTCAAAAATTGCTTTAGAAGCAGTTCAGAGAAATTTCATTCAACTCATTCTTGGGATGAAGGGCTAATCTAATGAAGAAAACCAGAACAGATTAAGCCTATAACCACTCGCTGTTGTGGTGCAGTGGTAGTATCTCTACCTTTTGAGCCAGGAAGACTGAGTTTAAGTCCCACCTGTTCCAAAGTGTCTAATTACATCTCTGAACAGGTTGAGTAGAAAATAGTTTTCGTTTATGTAACCAGCGGAGTTTAGAAGAATGAGAGATGATCTTGTTGAAGCATACAAGATCAGAAGGCCACCTCTAATTATGATTCTGTCTTCACAGATGCTGCCAGACCTGCTGAGTTTCTCCAGCATTTTATGTTTTTATTTCAGATTTCCAACATCTGCAATATTTTGCTTTGATAAGATCTTAAGGGGACTGGATAGAGTGGATGACCACAGGACCTTTCCTCTTTTGAAGAAGGCTAGTTTAAGAGTAAGAGGTCTCTCTTATAATGCAGAGATGAATAGTATAGACAAAGTCAGCACTGCTGTTAGCTTGGTATTTACTATGACCGTGTCCACTGGAACCATCTGAAATACTTTGGGGTAGATTCATTGCTACTAATCCTTCTTATTGACATTAGTCCATGTTACTCATACCATGTGGGGAAAGACATCCATGCAAAGTCTTTGGTCAGAGAGAGCTTGGTCTTATTAAACAGAATGGTGTATTGTATGAGTTATGTGATTAGTCTCTTCTGGGACATCTGGCCGGACTTGAGAGTAAGTACATATTACCATGAGCTACATGGAACTAAGCACTGAACTGGTCTTGTAACACTGGTACATGAACCAGTGATCTACTCCCAGGAGGAGTATTTTATAATCTGATGGGGCAGAGCTTATCTCATGATGTCATTTAACCTTTTCAGGTACTAACTGCTTGATGTAACATTGAGATTTTGTTCTGCCTCAAAGGCATCATAGAGTTTGGAATTCTCTTACCAAGAAGACAGCGGAGGCAGGGTCTTTAAATTTATTCAAGGCTGAGTTAGATACATATTTGATAGACAAGAGAGTCAAGAGGTATGGGTTGCAGACAGGAAAGAGAGCTGAGAACACAACCAGGTTGGTTATGATCTTGTTGATGATGGAGCAGCCTCATTGGGCCAAATGGCTTACTCCTGCCTCTACGTCCCTACTATCTACGTACTTTGCTTTCGTTCTTTAAAACACTTCTTCACCGTATCTCTCTGACTAAGCTGTTGCTTATCTGAACTAATGGCTTCTTATGGAGCTTGTTCATTTGTTTCTATAAAGCCCCTTGGAATGTTCCTTTGCATTAAATCTGCAATGTAAATAATTCTAGTGCAGTAGTGAGGGAGTGTTGCCAGAGATGCCATCTTTTGAATGAGGTGTTGAACCGAGATCCTTAATTGCCCTCTCAGCAAGAATGCAAAAGATCTATGACGATCGTTCAAAGAAGAAGGAGGAGTTATTTCCAGCATAATGGCTGTTTTATAATCCCTCAATGACTGGATAATCTGTTTTATGATGATTATTACATTCCTGTTTTTGGGAGCTTGCTTTGTGCAAATTTGTGCAAAATACGTCAGTAACTGCACTTCATAAAGCTTTGAAATTTCCAATGGTCATGAAAGGGGCTATATAAATGCAAATCCTTTTTTCTTTTCATATAAGTCTCATTCAGAACACTTCTAAGTCTACGTTGCTTTTATATAGATAGACAAAGGTATTTGAACTAGCTGCCTAGTTGAGGGTTTTTAAACTGGGAATTATTCATTTAACTGATCCCTAATTTTTCCAACACCACCATAACCATGTTGGGTTCAAAACTAGGCACAGTATTCCGCATGCAGTCTGACCAAGAACCTGAAAGTTTCAAAACTTTGTAATTGAATATTATAATTGAAACATTCTACTAGCTTTAGCCAAAATCAAGGATTTTTAAAAATTTGTGGCACAATAATCCTTTTTCTCTTCACCTCTTATGTTATTCCCTTGAAATTATGCATGTAGACTGTATTAATTCACGCAACTACGTTTATCTAAATACCAACTGCCATTATGTGACCTGCTGCATTAGCGCATCTAAATCTTCATAGATTTGTTTGCACTGCTCTACTTCTTAACGTGTTTTAGTGTCCTCTCTCAGGTTATTAATAAATAGTACAAAGAGTGACACTAGCACAGTAACATGTCTTCAGAATGAGATGCATCCTCATGTATAACATTTTGGCTTTAAGATTGGAGTTAGTTCCTAATGTAGTTCTTCAGATTGCTACCAGACATTACTCTTAACAGTTTGAAATATTTAATGAATGACTTCATGAAACTTTAATGAAAGTTCAGTTAGGCGTATCTTATTGGCCTCCATAATGGCTTCCTCACAAGTTTTTTTTCAGAAGCTATATTTTAAATTGCTAATGGTACCTTTTGTTTATCACTGAACATAGTGACTGATTCCTAGAATTGGTTCTAGCGTCTTCCCAGTAATGGACTGCAGATTAATCAACCTACTATACCCGTGTTCTGATTTGTCTCTATTTTTGGAAATAGTTTTCATTCCAAGGGAATGCTGCCTGACTAATAAATAATTGAAGATGCAGACTGGGAAATCACAGAGCACTCATTGAACCTTTTTAATTGCCCATGAATAGTAACCTGTCCCTACAAACTACTCATCAAGATCATTATATGAACAACTAAAAATGTTTATTTCCTGCAGCAGTGCAGCTGAGGAGAAACAGGCTGATTAAAATGGTATTGTGAAGTTCTGATTAGATATAGTTTCTTACTATCCTTTTAGGAGTCCTTATATTTTAGTTTATTTTCCAGACTCTCTGAATTCCTAGGTTCTGTGCTCTTTAATTTATAGATTGGCTGCAAAGAAGTATACAGGAGCTACAAATTACCGTGAGCAGCTGTACAGCACATTCACACCATGTGGGATGTTTCTTTTTTCTGGGAGTGAAGATGGAATATGTTATGTTTGGAATTCAGAGACAGGTATGTTTTAGCTATTACTACAATCATTTTATGTTGGGATTGATTAAGCTTGTCAAACAAAGTGAGAGAGATGATGAGAGTTGCAAATGAGAAGCAAGATCCTTGACTATCAGCTGTGCCTCAGTTGCTAGCAGTCTCAACTCTGACTTAAAAGGTTGTGGATTTAGTTCTAATCTGGGTCTTGAGTATGAAATCTAGACTGGCATTCCTCTGCTAATAACACAAAATGGTGGATACACTGATTCTCAGTCATTCTCTGGTTAAGAATTTACCCTTTCAATTCCTCAGAAGGTGTTTTTATCCCCTTTTCCTTTCAACAAGAGATTTGCAGAGAGAGCAGCTTACAGGGGAATGGTGAGCGAGAGCAGGAGACTTTCTGTTACTTCACACAGAGAGAGATTTAGGTCTTTCTGTTTGCAGGCTATAAGCTTCTGTTTATTCACCACTTATGGTCACTTATCCGGGATCCAATTGAATAGTTATTACTGTTCAGACCATAATTGGTTTTCTTTATTTTTCTCATTTTTGGTTTGGAACTGTGAGTTGAAGTTGAGAGTTCAATTTTGGACTTTGAGCAGTGGCTCGTCTTTCTAAAAAAGGAAAGAACAAACAAACTGATATTTGTTTATGGGAACTGGCCTGGAAAGTTAATTGCAGTTTGATTATTGTTCTAAGAATACTACAAATGTTTCGCACTTGAGTTGGATTATGCTTAAGGGTCATTCAAAGGAAGGCCAGTGTCTGCAGGTCAAGCACAGAGAATACTGAAAAAGAAGAAAGAAAACCAAAGATTGAACTAGTTTGGACTAGGTTTTGGGCAGAAGGCAGTATGGCTATGAAAGCTGCTGGATGCAATTTTGGTTGCTTTCAAGTTATTCTCCAGTTATCGAATTAGTGGAAGTTCTGAGAAAAGAACCTCAATCTGTAGGACATAAGTAAAAATCTCCAGCAGTCTGTAGGAGCTGTTTGCATTTACCAGCGCCTTCAGAATTCAACAGTTCCACTTTTCAGCGAACAGCACATTATCCAAGGATAGCTTGAAGTTTCAGTAACCATCGTTCGGAACTGCTGAAGTGATCTGCCGGTCGCACTTTTCTTTTTTCTTAAATGAATTATCCCTTATCTGTCCTTGTCTGTCTGTCTATCTATGTTTGTGAGGGTAGGGTTATGAATAAAGAGGATTGGTTTAAATCGTGGATACTAATTATATTATGTAAAAATAAAACAAAGAGCTGTGGGTGGTTAAGAGTCATTGGGTTTAAAATGTTAATCTGCTTTGGTGTCCACACATACTGCCAGATGTGCTGAGTTTCTCCAGCAATTTCTGTTTTTGTTTCAGATTTCCAGCATTCGCAGTCCTGTTTTTCCACTATATCCATACAAGTTTTGAAAATGATTGCATTTCGAAAGCAATTTCTCTTTTATGGAAACATTTTGAGAATGGAAGGTAACAGAGTGATTGGTTATGGCGAGGGGATCTCTGGCCTTTCATTACCTAGAGGTGAAATCAAGTGATAGTATATTAAGGTTACATGAATTAGTGATGACGGGAGCAGCAGGGGTGCATAAAGGATTGAGCAGGTAAATAGGGTAGGGACATTGATGGTAGAGAAGGGGATATGTAGTGGCAAGGAGAAGGACTGAAGAACACAATGGGGAAAATATAAGCAATTGGAAGAGGCATGAAAATTGGCATTGAGAGTCAAATGTAATTGCACCTGCCTGTATCACTTCCTCTAGCAGTTCGATCCATATCTGCATCACCCTCTGTGTGAAAACGTTACCCCTCAAGTCCCTTTTAAACCTTTCCCCTCTTACCTTAACCCTAAACCCTCTAGTTTTGGGCTCCCCTACCCTGAGGAATAGACCCTGACTATTCTCCTTGTCCAAGCCTCTCATGATTTTATAAACCTCTACTAGGTCACCCCTCGGCCTCCTATGCTGCAGGGGAAAGGAGTCCCAGTGTATCCAGCCTCTCCTCATAACTCAAACCATCAGTCTCGGTAACATCCTTGTAAATCTTTTCTACACCCTTTCTAGTTTAATAACATCCTTCCTATACCAGAGCAACAGGAACTGTGTGCAGGACTCCAAAAGTGGCCTCACCAACGTCTTGTACAGGTACAACACGATATCCCAACTCCTATACTCATTGGACTGACCAGTGAAGGCAAATGTACCAAACATCATCTTTACGATCCTGTCTACCTGTGACACTACTCTCAAGGAACTATGTACCTGAATGCCTGAGTTTCTCTGTTTGACAGCACTCCCCATTGTGTAAGTCCTATATTGGTTTGTCTTGACAAAATGCAACACCTAGCATTTATCTAAATTAACCTCTATCTGCCACTCCTCAGCCCGTTGGCCCAGCTGATCAAGATCTCATTTGAATAAAGGTCTGGGGAGCAGGAGTAGACCATTCTGCCCTTTGAGCATGCTCCACATTCAGTAAGATTGCGGCTGATCTGGTTGTGACTTCATCACACTTTCCTGTCTGCATTCCATTCCTTGACTCCTTAGGAAAGTGATTGGCATTCATTTGAGAATTTAACCTTAAGTTTGATTTCAAGGCTGTTATGACAACTCTTATGACACTAAGGGTCATTAATCAGGAAAAAGCAAGTTCTGTTTGCAGAGCATAAGGTCTTCATAAAGTTGATTAAGCCAATAGGTCTGTTGCATGCACCTGCATTTACATTGGATCCAAGAGCTGAAGAAGGAGATGGGATTCCTGCAGGTCATTCCCTAAGCACTGAATAAAGATCCTAGAATCTACCACAATGAAAATAGAATTAGTTACTCTAAAACCATAACTTTTTATAAATTTGCCAGATTCCGTTGGGTTACCTATTCAATTTGAGTTAATTTTATGCATTCGTGATTTGGTTTATAACATATTTAATGCATATATGAGCAACAATTTTTCAACTGTTCATTTCGTCTTTACCAAGTTGGAGTTTTTCAACAATATGGATTCTGGGAGAATCTTTCAAAAAGCTCTCGAGAATGCTTTGGGAGAAGAACTAGTGAGCACTGTAACTTAGTGATGCCTTTTATTTTGTTCATTCATACAGAATCATTGAGTAAAGTCAGCACTTTTGCATATCCCTAGTTACCCTCAGAATTGGTAAACTGCCATCATGAATTGCTGCACCCCGTGGGGTAAAGGTAAAGATAGAAGTTTAGAAAACAGGAGCAGGAGGAGTAGGCTATATGGCCCTTAGAACCTTCTTTGCTATTCAATACGATCATAGTTGATCATCCAACTCAGTGCTTTGTTCTCTTTTTCTCCCCATACCCTTTGATCCCTTTAGCCCTAAGAGGAATATCTAACTCTTTTTGAAATTATTCAATGTTTTGGCCTCAACAGCTTTCTGTGGCAGAGATTTTCTCAGCCTCACCACTCTGGATGAAGAAATTTCTCCTTATCCCAGTCCTAAATGGCCTGCTCCGCATCCTTAGGTTGCGATCATTGTTCTGGACTCCCATGCCATCGGCAACATCCTTCCTGCATTTATCCTGTCTGAATTCCTGTTTTTATTTATGAGAACATAAGAACTAAGAGCAGGAGTAGGCCGTCTGGCCCTTCGAGCCTGCTCCGCCATTCAATAAGATCATGGCAGATCTTTTCGTGGACTCAGATCCACTTACCCGCGTTCTCACCGTATCCCTTAATTCCTTTATTGTTCAAAAAAAGTCTACCTTATCTTTAAAAACGTTTACTGAAGTAGCGTCAACTACTCCACTGGGCAAGGAATTCCATAGATTAACAACCCTCTGGGTGAAGAAATTCCTTCTCAATTCAGTCCTAAATCTGCTCCCTCTAATCTTGAGGCTATGCCCTCTTGTCCTAGCTTCACCTGCTAGTGGAAACATCCTCTCTACTTCTATCTTATCTATTCCCTACATAATTTTATATGTTTCTATAAGATCCCCCCTCAATCTTCTGAATTCCAATGAATATAATCCCAATCTACTCAGTCTCTCCTCATAAGCCAACCCCCTCAACTCCGGAATCAACCTAGTGAACCTCCTTTGCACCCCCTCCAGTGCCAATACATCCTTTCTCAAGTAATTCCTGTTGGAATTTCGTAGATTTCCATGACAGCCTCCCTTATTCTTCTTAACTCCAGTGAATATAGGCCTAACTGTCTTCATATGTCAGTTCTACTGTCCCAGGAATCAGTGTACTTCATTGCATTCTCCCCATAGCCAGAACATCCTTCTCCAGGTAAGGAGACCAACATTGAGCACAATACTCACAATGAACTGCTGAATAGTAAGGTGTAGAGATAACACAGTGTGGAGCTGGAGGAATACAGCAGGTCAGGCAGCATCAGAGGAGCAGAAAAGCTGACGTTTCAGGTCAGGACCCTTCTTCAGATTTTTCTGAAGAAACGTCAGCTTTCCTCCTCTGATGCTGCCTGGCCTGCTGTATTCCTCCAGCTCCACACTGTGTTATCTCTGACTCCAGCATCGGCAGTTCTTCCTATCTCTTAATAGTAAGGTGCTTCATTTTCACTGTGAGGAAGAAGGAGAAGGAATTCATTTCCAGGTCTAGATGATGCATGACTTAGAGGGGAAGTTGTAAATGATGCAGGATTTACTAAGTACTTTTTTATCTTGATTTTGATAGTGCGAAATAATAGATACAAAAACGGAAATCTTTAAGAAAACACAGCCCTAGGTATCTGGACAACTTTGACAATAAATGGGGCTGGAATAAAAACTGGAAAATGCTGGAAACATTAGCAGATTAGGCAGCATCTCTGCAGAAACAACAGTGTATATTTCAGATATTTGACCTTTCATCAGAAATCGATTCTTCTGTTCTAGTTTCAGGTTTCTCACATTTTCAGTATTATGCTTTGGGGGCTTGTTATGCTGGATTTCTTTAACTTTTTCAAGCTTTTGGTACCCGATACTTTGGGTTTCATCATGCTTCCTCTAAAATTAAAGCATTAAAACTGAAAATTTTTGAGTAAAGGGGTCTTACATGGAGAAAAGCAACATCTTTAAATTTCCACCTTTTAGAAGATAACATTTTCTAAATGATATTCTAAGTATGTAGCAGGTTACTGTCAATCATAAGACAAAAAAGATTCTAACCAAAAATAGGTATTTTCATATCATAAACAGACTGAGTAAGTATTAGAGTTTGGGGAACTTGGATCAGGAGGCATGATAAAATCTTGATTCAGAGAAATTGAAACTGAGAATGGAAATTATTAGATATCTCCTCTGACATTGCTCACAGTGAATCAGAGTTTCAATAGGAATGTTTGTGCTGTGTAAGGGATACCATCTGGGACATTGATATGCAGTGAATACACAAAACTTTTTGTTAAATGTAACAAATTCCTGGAAACATTCAGCAGGTCAGGCATGGTACAAGGAGACCATAATGAAAGAAATAAAGGGAGAGAGAC
>NW_025968164.1:0-25000 GCF_021869965.1 Rhincodon typus
TTTTGCATGATTATTTTTAGTTTCAAATTACGTTATGCAGCTCATTGTGGAACAATACATGGTTCTTTCAATTTAAGGATACTGACAGGTTCAGAGAATACTTTGATGTATTAGCTGGGATATTAGGGTATAACATATCACTAGAAGGTGACACTATATACTCTGAACAGCCTCATGTAATGCTCTAATGGTGCCACTTTACCTTGACAAAGATTTGTAGAGGTGGTAAGCTAAGAGGAAAGCTGTCAGAAAGTGGATGATCCTTCAAAGTGATTAGAATGTCAAAGAATGAATCAGGAGACAGCAGGTAGTGATGCCAATAAGATGACCATCACTTTTAAATAAATCAATCTGGAACTGGGCATTCACTGCATTAATTAGCCAATTAGAGTTGAGGATGTCTCTAACCATACACTAGAGGGAGGCAGCTAGTAAGGAATAATAAATGATGATTCTTAGTGGTTCAGTGCACAAGAATTGAATCTTGAGGTGGATTGACTGAAAATCACTGAGTGTCATTTATTTTGTAGTTGCTATGATGAAGTTAATAAACTCTGTAAAACATGTGAAAACATGTTGTTCTTGGAATGGATCTAGTAACTAATCAGGATTAGTGCATTTTTGGATCGGTTCTTTCAAACTCAATTTATAGGAACTGATTAAAATAAATCCCAAGATCTGCCAAAAGTATTGACCCATTCCACTTAAACTCTCTTAATGAATAACATTTCATCCCTGGAATTAGTTTTGTGAAACTTTGTTCCCTTGAGCGCTCAGGCAAAGGTACCAACAAAGTAAATCAATAAATCAGGTGTGGTTTCACCAAAATTGAAGCAAGACTTCCTTACTCTTATACTCCAAAACCCTTGCAATAAAGGCCAAATACCATTAGATGAATTGCAAATATACCTTTTGGTAAAAATACATTTCTTGCTGATCTTCCTTTCATAAACCATTTTCCAAATTGAGTTTCTGATCTCAGTTAAGTTCTTTGGATCAAGGGTAGAGTTTAAAAAAAAACATTTCTAACTATGAAACATTTAATGCTAAATGACCCTACCCTTTGATCCTCTTCTTTCGTCCAAGGGCCTTTAATAAGTTCAGGATTTAGAACTTTTTGCCAGCGGTGTTGGCACTGCACATCGGTCCGATTCTAGATTTGTAAAGGAATACAGGAACTAATTCTAAAATTTTAAAGAGTTTTCAAGAGAATGTATAACACTTTGTGGCTTTAATTCAATGCAATACTTTGCAGACAAGTTTCATTTCTGCATTTCACTTTTCAAGCACATAATTGTGTAAGATGATAAGACAAATAACTGACCAAATACAATTATTGCATGCATTAATAATCCTTTAGCATAGCAGTTTGTCATAGCAAGGAAATTATTCTCCTAAACAAATTTGGACTTCGGAATTTTTGACAACTTTTAGCATTGCATACTATATAGTTTGCTCAGTTAACTTTTCATAGTTCTGGACTTCATACTACAGACAACCTTAATGAAACAGCTGCAGCAAGTCATGTGTCAGATAGATTACCAGGTGGCAAGATTTTTCAATTTGGATTGTTAAAAGTGAAATTAAATAATCCATAAATTATCCAGAAATTAAACAACCCATCTAAAGTTCGTTGTTTTTTGTGACACTGTGATAGTGTTCCTACCTCTGGGCCAGAAGGTCCAGGTTCTAATCCGACCTCAGAATGCGATGGCCTGGAAGTGTGTCATAACATACCCAAACAACATGATTAAAATAAACTTACGTGGCCTATCTTAATGTTCCAAAGGATTTAACACCTTTTGTATCTCTGCATTATAACTGAAAGCGTATTTTAAAAATTTCAACATCCAACTTTTTGATAGGGTCCAGTAATACAAGAAAGCTTATGCAATCAAGTATTGTAAAATAAATCCTTTAGTCAGGCATCATTTCAGACTTGGTCTTTAGCTTGTGACAGCAGGATGTGAAGCAATAGGTTTATTGTTTTTAAACGATTACTATACTTTTCTTATACTTTTATACCAGTTTTGAGCAGTGAAAATCATGTATAATATATATTTACTTTAAATGAGAGTAACACCTTGAAGTACGCATAACTCCACAGAAAACAGTACTTACTGGAAGGAAATTAGCAATCACTTTCCAGTCTTCGGTTCCATGTTGTTCAACTAATTTCTTCAGCTTTTCATCCTTTAAGAAGAAAACAACTTGTTTGTATTTATTTTGAACATATACACAACAATAAAAAATTACAAATTGAAGCTGTAAAGATTTTTGATTTGATCAAGATGACCATAGTACAGATTGTATTAGTAATCAGAATGAAATGTGGGCATATTTTACACCAACAAAATACTATTTGCGGAGACGTCAATGTTTTACACCAAATCAAAGGAATACAGCAAAATTAAATGTGTCAAAAAAAAGTTTAGCACATTTTAATCTGATTACACTTTCAGCTTAGAGGTGCATTACAAAATAGCTATTTCTCATTCAGCTAATCTTGACATACCTCCTCACGGGTCCATCGAGTTTTACTTAACTGGCGTTTGCAAGACTTTGGTTGGGGGCCATCATAATCATGATCAAACATTTCAATCTCTTCTTCTTCCTCATCACTACTGTATAAACTACAAACAAAATAACATGAATAATTAGGGACAAATAAAGTTTCATATATTGTTTTCAAAGATAATTGCATGGTTCCACAAGTAATGAAAACTATTACTATGTTTTAGAATAACTAACCTAGTAGAGCAGCATTCACAAAGATATTTCCAAATAACAACTTTTTGGCCACCTCCTTAAAGTATATGGCTCGATGAGTTAGGGTTAGGCATAGGGTTAGCCCTACCCTTAATTCTACTCCTCTATTTTATGGTGTTTAATATCATTAAGTAGTTAATAAAAGAATCCAATTAATTCACAAAATTAAAATCTACTGTAGTTTTCCAGTGCGTTTAACTACATTTTAATAGCCAGATCACTTAAGACATACTCAAATAGCTAGATAAATATACTAAGAAGAATTGCTTACAACTAACACTTGTAAAAGACACCTAATGAATCAGTGAAAACATTCACCTGTATAGGCACAAGAAGTTTCCATTAAGCACATTATACCATCATATTGAATAACTTGACCATACATACATCTAGAATACAAATGGTTTAATTGCGGGTGACTTGAGATTTTTGTCCACTTTGAAATCTCAGTCCTAACAAAGATTTGTTATAAATTCTTTCCTGCACTAGACATTTGTAAGACATCCAAAAGTTAATTTATTATACTAAAACTCTGCTTATGTTCCCCCCCACCCCTCCAAATGGTTTACCTAATGCACAACTGAAACATACAAACCAAGCATATCACCATTCTACTACCTAGCACGTGTTAACTGGCCTTGGCTGATGTAGCAAAAGGATCAAAGTTGACCTCAATACCCATGGCTGTTTAGATGATAACTGGACAAAGATCTCACTCTTGACTGCAAATAATTACTGTAGATGTGTGTATGGGTGTCAGATGAGGACACAATTGGATTTAGAGATGATACTCTATTATTAAATAGTCTGTCAAGTACAGTGTAAAGGTTTGTATGAAAAATGGATTTGAGCAACTCTTCTTAATCCCTATCCCAGAAATGGATTAACAACACAAGGAAAAGGAAGTAGACAAACCTAATCTCAGAATTATTCTTGTATTCATATTGTTAATGAATTTGATCAGTGGTAACACCCCAAACATCTTAAGCGACTGCTGCAATCTTGCATCCAATGATAGTCCAAATTTCAATTGCGGGACTCAATACTGCCATTAGTGGAAGGCAAAAATTATTAGTCTAGGGCATTCCTTCAAAAAGGGATACAAAATAAAGGAAGCAGTCACTGCCTCATTTGTGCACCCAGTGGCCAGATTCAGACCAAAACTGGATGGGAGGTGAATTGGTATTAAGCATGCCATAGGAAAACTAAAGAAGAGGCAGCAGTAGCTCAGGTGTTCTCTTTGAACAAAAAATTAAATAAAAGCTTTAAATGCATTATTTTGCTTCAATACTTTCTCAGAGGTTAACTGTTCTAATACACAATAAGATATTTTATGTATCAGTCAACCATACACTAACACTACTTAAGCATGAATTATTATTTACAGACAAAACAATATTTTAGTCAGTTATTCAATTCACTTTAAAAACAAGAGGGGCACTTATATTTTTTCGTAAACTCCATTTCCTATTGTCTCAACTGTTATTTGGATTATACTTCACTACGCCCATTCGAAATTCAGTCTGCAGGAGGCATTATTCTAGCAGGTGCATGATTCAAGCCAGTTTTTCCCTCTCTCTTTACACATCACCCCATCTAGTGGTTTTAGCAAGAACTGACAAATTTCCCCAATAAACAGTCGGTGGGATATCATGTCTAGAATATCAATTCATTGATTCTTGTCTGGTATCAATTAAATTGTAACACCAAGAATCTCAGCCCTAGCCACAATTTTCCCTAATCCCTGACAGAGCAGGGCTTTATCGCAAGTTAAGTACATAAAACTTAATATAACTTATTGCTTGCAAAAGTACTTTCTTTGCTTTAGAAATTTATTTGAACAATTTAAACTCAACATAGATGTGCAGCAAATAAAAACAACTTTGACAGAGACTGAAATATTTGCCGTTACTAATCCAAATTAATGGAAGAAATTTGTCTTCCTGTTGGCTGTCAGGATAGTCTTAATCCAAACTTTAGCAGAAATATATTCACAGCGCAAAACTGTTTTTTTTTAAATTTAGTAAATATTGGCATTTCACCCAGGCAAGCAAAGGAATTTACATTGTTGCAGTTGAGGTGCACTTATGAAGTCCTATTTTCCTGATCAAGATGTGCTTGAGAGGTTACATCATTCACTTGGTGTACAAGCAGACAGTAAACCAATGTGTAAGTTTAAATAGATGACATGATCTTCAAAACTCAAGTGTCATTCGCCTACTAAATTTTGTATTTAAAACTCAAACACACTAATGGGGAAATCAACTAGAAACTGATGGCTTGATTCAACTATTCTACTGGGAATCATTACTGCAAAAATACCAAACTAATCCGTTGTGAAAACCGAATAAAGAGACAAACTTTTTAAACGTCGAATGCATATCGCCGAGTTCATAGTATCGCGATCATGACGCCCCAACATTCAGCTGTGAGATTTTATATAGTTTTGTTAGTGACCCATAAATGCGAGCAAACTATTCACCGGCAGATGATGGGTTAAAGCGTAATAACTCCAGCCCTCGTCTCACTCGTCAAATTCACAATCACTCTTGCGCATGGACGAAACAAAAATGGTACTAGTTATAATAAATTAAAAAATACAAAGTTCCAGTAATGCCATAATTCCGTGGATTGGTTGGTAGTCCTGAAATTTTGAAATGAGCCTAGTAGTTTCTATTAATAAAGTGAATCGGCCAGTATGGAATTTCCACACATTCATCGTACAAACGGACTTGCATGGTTTCTGGTAGTGCATACTCGGGGCAAGTGTCATTGTTCTCCATTTCATTCACATTTTAATGACGATAATGATTCTGATACATTCAGTTTCCTTAGACCACAAACATTAGTCACGCACGAATGGCCAAAAAGGAGAAAAAGCTCCAAGCAATTTCTGCCACTGTTACGTATAATAATTTTGACAACTTGGGTCACAGCCTTCGCCAAGTTCGGTTTATCATGACACAACCAGAAACCACCTTATTATGTCGAAAAATTAGGATCACGATCTTGTATTCGGTAGTTTCAGACAGCTTGCAATAATTTAAAATCCACGTGTCACTCCGCCAGCTCTTGCACTAACAATAAAATTGTGATGTAGTTCATTGATTAGTCTTGGATGCACTTATTTTCTTTTCATGCATGAAAGCATTCGGCTACGTCAATAACATACTTAACTACAACATGCCTCACTCGTGCGGGGTTCAGTGGATATTGCAACTGAGAAACTACAATGCTAACATATAAACACGTACAGTCAACTATTTCCTATATGAACAACGTGGTGCAAGATGAGAAATATTATTATCGCAGCTGCATTATTTTACGGCGACACATTGAAATATACAACTTAAAAGGTGTATCTTCAACCTGTGTATCAATTTTGCAAGATTGTATTGTTCTTCTCGATTTAAGAGTAAACAAGTGTTGTTGTCATTTGTCACTTAGAACTTGCGCGCATGAATGGAAGTTCTGCACCTTTTAAATCTGCTTATTCCAACGTGCCCACATAATTTGAAATACTAAACAGACGAGCTATATATAATCTCCATTTTAACAAGTTTTTCAATTACAGTTGGAAAGTTTGCTGCAGAAATTCAGCATACCGTTCAAAGATTAGAACCATTCACAATTTAGCTGCATTAAGTATTGGAACTGAACACTGCTTAACAAGTCTTCTCTCAGCGTGCAAACCTCATAAAATTAAAGTGAAAGTTCTTCCTCTTCCTGCAATAATCTATGTTTTGTTCATTAGGCAGCAGCCAAAACGTATAATAGTTACCTATTCCGTGGCCGCCGAGCCATGAGTCTCTCAGAGAGTGCGGAAGAAGTGTCGCTGCAAGTGATCAGCCAAACTCACACGAGGAGGAAGCAAATTGAGATTAAAGTGTACGATCTGTAAACACAGATTCCTACAAACAAAGCCCTGGACCCTCCCCTCCCGCCAAATCTCCCGCCCAAACCAAAGACAGGGCAGTACGCAGGCGCACTGCTGACCTTGGCGGTCCTCCGTGAAACCCGCCTTTTTCCTGCAATCCCCGCTCAGTCCGGCACTACCCCGCCCCCAGCTCTTCCAACCAGGAGTTTTGCAAAGTAAACAACTAGAGATAATGTGCTTTTGTTCTTCATCTGTCAGCTCTATGAGAGAATCCAGTCCCGGGGTTCCCTGGTGCTAAACTACACAATTACCATATTGCTTCTAAAACAATCAGTTTCTCCCGCAGAAAGTCACACGCACGGTGGTTGCAACCAAGTAAATTTGTTCAACATTTTGATTATTAGTGAAATGCTGCTGGAGTAACAAATTGGGAAAACGGGGGGTCAGGTTATATCCTAGTTACCGTTTCTTACAAGTCAATAGAAAACTTGACTGAAAAACATAATTTTAAGAACACATACCTACAGAAAGACAAGCTACTTTTTTACGCGACTAGATGACTTTTTTTGAACTGAACAAAAAGTTTGAGAGCTTATTCCATAGATGGCGCAACCTGCAGTTTTGCAATGAAACCTAAATATGGAGAAATGAGGGTCCTTTGTTCGTAAACGTACCAGTATTAAAACAAAACAACAAAGCAAATGTGCATGTTCCTCTTTGAATATTCCAAAATTTATCTATAACAAGCTGACTATTTTCTTGCGGTAGATATAAAGTGTATTCAAACACATAGATTAAAAGTTGTCAACCAAACTATATTCTAGATTATGTTTCGCTAATAATTACAATTTAAATATCATTTACGTTGATACAATATAAATTTTTGGATGTATTACCATCGCCAACAGATGTGTAAGTTTAGCAGAAGTAATTTGGAATTTTGGATCACTGTAATACACTTCCTCTTTCCTTCACACTCCTGACACGTGTGTAGCACAACGGGACAATAAACCTATAAGGCAGTTGGTGCTGCTTCAGCACAAGGTTTTGGATTCACGTTTATGGACCGACTGCAGAGAATGCGCACGAACTTTAGATCAAAGGAAATACCAAATGAAAACAACAAAGTCCTTAAATAAATACAATTCCCAAGTGTTTTCTCCCTATACTTATCTCCGCATGATTAATGTTCTATTACTTAATGTTTAAGTAAACAAAATATAGCAAGGTCTGTAATTTGCTTCGTGTTTACAGCCAAATTCAATTGGATTTGCGTTTAATGTTTAATTACCAGGAATTGTACATTTTTGATCAATTTGGATCCATTCAAGCAAATTATTTCTGCCAAAATTCACACATAAGCTCCCTTTTTTATCCCTATGGTTATGGCAAATATCTTTTCGAGTTCGCATTTTTGATACTTCCAATGCAGATACCGCTGCGCTGCCAAACCTGGTCAATTGGAATATCTTCCGCAATCGTTTCCTATTTCCAATTTTATGGCAACCGGTTACACTCGCTTGTTTTTGCAAAGAGCCTAAACTTGCTACATATTTTAGTTATTAGCAACAATTGTATCAGAATGAAACAAAAATCCTCACACCAGGTTTTTGCTTGGAGGAACCCTGGAATTTCAACGACCGTTCGCATTTTTAATAATTTGACGGGCACTATGCCCGCCACCACCCTCCCTTTGTTGTTTGTTCGTGCTAATTTTTAAACTTATATTTCTTGCCATCAGTTTGTCATCTTTCTTCCTCTTTTTTTTGTAGATTAGTTTCCTCATTTCCGTTACCACTGCTTTCCCTTTGTGCTTTTCATCACTCTTTTACCCCAACATAACCCACTACCCTTTTTGTTTATTGATGACATTTATCCTCGACTTTTTTTTCTTCAGCTTTCGGCATCTTCCCTTTACCTGAATAAAACAATCTAGTTATTCTGCATTTTCGTCAGTTGGTGCACCTTTCTTGTAACCCACCCCCTTAGGTTTCCCGAGCTATGTCTTGTAGGCAAAGGGGCTCTTGATAAAAAACATATTATATCCAAATTTTACAATTTTTAAAATAAATGTACAATGTAACCACTGTGACCAGCTGCAGTGTCACTGCTTTTGACAGCTTTTTCCAGAATGGATTGCAATAACAGGACTTGGTATCAGAAAATGCTGGAGAGACACTCGACAAGCAATACTGCAAGAGCGAAGGTCATTAAAATGTTGGAGTTCCTTGTCAAAAATAGCGACGGGGCTAATGGGCAAGTAGGTGTATATCAATGGCCAAAGAATGCTGCATCACTCATTTCCTTGCAGGTCCTGGTAAAAGAAAGAAGTGGCGAAGCTGAAGTTAACTCTTGCTGATTTCCCTCTCTCTGGACAGATGGTGGTGCCTGACCTGCTGAATGGTTTCCAGCATTTAATTATTGAAAAGGCAATAATTCCTGTTTTTGTTTTCGGTTTGAGTAGGTGAGTGTCTCCACCTGGCCCATGTCGAGGAGCTGCAGGTACGTAAAGATCCGCACGGACACTGGGATGCCAACAATTTCCTCATCACACCCACCAGGGGAAATCAGAAAAAATAACACAACAACAAACCTCAACCGGTTAATCACTCCGGAATCAATCTCAACATTAAAAAGAAAACTTCAAAATCCACCCGCCCACCTCACTGCCTCTTGCACCCCCACCCCGGGTGATTGAAGACCTCGAAGGTGAGACTTTGCACCGGCACCTGTTACAGCCGCATCGCCCCCCTTCCCAGAGGTACCGCGGACTCGCCGGGAAAGGGGGGGGGGGGGAAGAGCATTTGTTTTTAAAATAGCTCCCTTTCGCCCCCACCCCACCTGCCCGTTCACGATGAACCGGGAAACAGCAGAGCGCCGCCCCTGCCCTACTCCGGGGCCACGTGATGCCGCTAACGGTCGCGCTCCTGTCGATTTCACACGTACCCGAAGGAGGTATCCATTGGGCTGGCCGGAGGCGATCCGCTCACCCGCAGGTGGATGGATGGGGTGCTGCTGGGCGACGGTGCTGGGAGAGTGTTGAGGGGCGAGCAGGGAGGAGAGTTGTCGTTCCTCTGCAAGAGGGCTGGTGGTAGTGTTCGGGGAGGAAGGCGGGGGGTTGGGGACGAAAGAGTCGGGGGTTGGAGGTATGAGAATTTATACCAAATAACAAGGAAAAATAATAAAAAGAACAGTCTGTCGTCCCTCTCTGCGCCCTCAAGAATTGGCTGGTTATTATGTTTTGTTGTTCTGACTCTACATACACACAAACCATACACATACACTGGTCCTATTCACAAAATCTTCTCCACGTCTGGAATCCTCTCGATTCAAATTGCGGCGGGTTCTTCCCCGGGAACGCCCTCGCGCCCGCCCACGGCACGTGCCGCTGCTGCGCCCGCCAGCACAGGCTGGGATTGGGGGTGGGGGGAGTTAACTGGTGAAAGGGAAACCTGAGCGTGGGAGTCCGTGTCAACAGTTAGGTGGATCTCGGATGCGTGCATTGGGGTGCGGACAGCGTACGTGGCCGATGCATGCGGATGACCGACGCCTCGGCTGCGGTGGCGCGCCCGGGTCCGCTCACCTGTACGGTGCGCCGAGGCTCGCCGGACCACGTGCGCCTCCGGGCTGGCGCCTTTTGCTGGCTCCAGCCGCGGTGCCTGCTTTTGCTTTCAGCCAAACTAAACGTGAGTCCAGCCCCTTGACCTGGAAAGCATCTCTCGACTTTCGGCCGTCAGAGAGAAAATAAATAATAAGTTGGATAAAGGGTGATCTGGCAGATTAGAAATATGGAACACTACCGGTGCTGCCAACTTTGCCATTCTTGTTAAGAGTTTGCTTTGATAAGAAAAGCAGCTGTTGTCCTTGCTGGAAAATTCCCTTCCCCACTCTGTTACATTGCAAAAATTAGAAGACCTGCTTTCAAATGTGAACTGCAACTGCTGTTCTTGATGTTTCCTTTATCGTGGAAAATATATGAAGAACTTATCACAATTGTTGTTAGCACCTTTACATACCAACAATATAGATATTTTCCTGGTAGTGCTTTATATAATTTGTTTTCTATACGATACAAAGATTAGAAATACTTGAATAATTTTCAGGTAAAAAGATGCACTTTTTTGTTCACGGAGGATTATATTTTTTCTTTCCTCAAAATAAAACTAATAAATCTTGCACAAAACATAAATACCATCATGAACTGATTGTGCCAACTGGTCAGTTTGTGTGTCGTGTTTCTGTGTAATATTTCAAAACAAGATTTAGTCTAACATTTGCAATAGCTAAGTGAACGCAAGATTGAAATAGATAAGGAAGGTCACTTAACCCTTAACTTACCAACTAGTAGATTCTTGTCACAGCATTCAATTGTTTTTTCCTTCATCATAGTATTTAACCTGCCCTTTTGTCCAAGTGGGTTAGCATTATACCTGCTGAATTGATTAGGGTATAAATTTTGATTGACAAAGTTCATTTGACATGTTCATGCAGTTTTCCCTTGTGGGCTTTATAAACAAGTGTTTTCCTGTTTAAAATGAAGGCTTTTACACCTAATTTAAAATAGTATACATGGGAATAAAATAGTGGCAAATTTGATGTTCATATCTGATTTGTCAAATATGATAAATTGGACAGGATAAATGCTGAGAGTCTGTTTCCCATCGTAGGAGAGTCTACGATCAGAGGGCATTGTCTCAGCATAAAGGGATGCCAATTTAATACTGAGATAAGAAGAAATTTCTTTAGAATTCCTTGCCTCAAAGAGCTGTGGAGACAGAGTCCTTGTGTACATTTAAGGCTGAGATATGTAGATTCTTGACCAGTCGGGGAATCAAGGGTTACAAGGAAAGGGCAGGAAGGTGGAAGTGAGGAATGTCAATCAGCCACAATCCAACTGAATGGTGGAGTAGGTTCTAGGGGTTGAATGGCTCTAGGGGTTGAATGGCCTACTCCTGTTTCTATTTCTAATGGGCTTATGGTTTTAATTTCTTGCTGTTGAACATCAAATCTACTAAAACTTAATTAACCTTACTTCAAAGCTATTTGCAGTATACTGTGACCTTTTCCTTTAAATGCAGGCTTTATATTTGTCCATATTGACTTGTCCCATCATGTGTTTTGCTAAAATAATTCTGTAGTTCCTGGAAGCCTGATTAGATGCAATTGTATAATCTGAAAATTTGTATTAAAAATTTAAATTTACTCAATTTACAAGTTTGCTGACAACATCATCATTGTAAGTTGGATCTCAAACAACAACGAGACAGAGTACAGGGAGAAGATAGAGTGCTTAACAGCATGGTGTAAAGACAACAATCTCTCCACCAACATCAGCAAAATGAAGGAGCTGGTCATTGACCTCAGGAAACAAAGGGGAGGGCATGCCCCTGTCTGCTGAGCTGGAGTTGGTCGAGAATGTCAAGTTTCTGGGAATGATGATCTCCAACAATATGATCTGGTCCACCCATGTTGACACGATGGTCAAGAAAGCACAGAAATGCCTCTATATCCTCATGAGGCTAAGTTAAATTTGGCGTGTCCAGAATTTTTAGAGATGCACCATAGAAAGCATCCTATCTGGATTGTCACAGCGTGGTGTGGCAACTGCTGTTCCCAAGACTGAAAGAAACTACAGAGAGTTGTGAACATAGCCCAGTCTGTCACACAAACCAGCCTTTCATCCATTGACTTCATCTATACTTTCCGCTGCCTCGGGAAAGCATCCAACATAATCAAAGATCACTCCTACCCCGGTTATACTCCCTTCCACCCTCTTGTATACGTGTACAAACAGATTGAAGAACATCGTCTTCCCTGCTGTTATCAGACTTTTGAATGAACCTCTTTAATGTTCATATTGATCTCTCTCTGCACCTTCTCAGCAGCTGCAACATTGTCTCCTGCACTCTCTTCAGTTACCTTGATTCTTTGTACAGTACAATCTGCCTGTAAAGCACATAAGACAACACTTTTCACAGTACCTTGGTACATATGACAGTAATAAGTCAAATCAAATTTGACCAGTTCGTAGTAGGCTTTTGAATAAAAGCAAATGAGAATTACAATTATGGTGGTCCTCACTGAGGAAGCTTACTCTGAACATGCGTAGCACAATATCCCATTGTTTTCTACACTTTCGACAATTTCTTATACTTCACTCCTGAGTGAATTGCGATAAACTACTTGTAGGAAATAATGCTTCTGACAATTCATTGATAGACAGTTAATAATTACTTTTAAGAAATCAGGAATTAGAAAATAATAAAAATTCCAAGTTCCATTTTGATTGAGTATGTGTGATTTTGATGAGAACCAAAGGCACCACTTGTAGCGGTTCACAGAGTGATTTGCAGGCTCAGCTTCTTCGACTAGATGATACCCCTCAACCTTCAACTTTTTCTGCCTTGAGTTCCCTGTCAGCCCCAATGGCTTTGATCTTCCCCATGTTGCGTCAAGCCTTTTAATTTAGTTGCTCATCTTCCCTCTTTACCCCCGAGCCCCAGGCTTACAGCTTAGTTATGCAAAACCTAATTATGCACTGCCATGCCTATCGAAGCCAGGGTGGTGGTGACCATCATTGACCTCCCTCCTGCAATACACTTTGAACCCTCATACTCAGGAGTCTCCCATCCTCTTACTTGAAGTTGCCCACCTTCACAATTATTGTTCCCTCTGCATCAAGCATGCTGCTTCCAAACGCCACAAATGACTTGTCCAGTATCATCACAACTAGTTCCTGTAACCCCTCTTGACTTTTAGTGGACTGACCAGAGCCCACCAACTGGGAAGACAAAAATCTGTATTCATCGGGGATGTGCCACGATGATGTGGTCAAATTTGTGCTTATCCCATGCCAACTTCCTTGGATGGGGCGCAGGTGGTTGCTGCCCAAAGAATGTACCCTGAGATATTGGAAAGTGCTGGCCAGCGTGAGGGCCTGGAAGAGCAAGAGGCAAACTGGAGCCATCACGGTACCTGCTCTGACTTTCATGTCAGGAATTGTTGCCATGTAGTTTCTGCTAGTTTTTGGTGAATAGCAAATTGTGTTTAAATGAGAGTAGGAAATATTGAGATGTTACTGCATGCAAATAGGTCTGTCATTGCTCACTAGCGAGATTCCCACTTCCCTGTTCAAACCTTGGGCAGAAAATTGGAAATTTTTTCTTAATGTCAAGAATCTCATTCTTCTGATCTTGCCATATTTTCCCAGCTGATTTCCAATGTCCACGTCATTCAGGGGCTAGGAAAGTTCAACTGTATGTTCCTGCATCCATTTTAAACCTATAACATTCACCAGGCTACATTTTCCTGGGATTTGTTACTGCATTCCTCAATGTTTACTGCATTTATAAGCTTTGTGTTATCTCTAACCTTTATACATAAATTCAATCCTTTATAATGAAAAGGCCAGTGGTTCCAATACTGATTCTTCACATCCTTCCTGGTTTGGCATGGCGGCCTCCCAGTCTGGCGTGGCAGACTCTCAGCCCGGTGTGGTGGACTATCGACCCGGCGTGGCAGACTATTGGCCTGGTGTGGCGGACTATTGACCTGGTGTGGCGGACTATCAACCTGGTGTGGCGGACTATCAACCTGGTGTGGTGGTCTTTCAGCCCAGCTTGGCCTCAGTGTAGACTTCCAGTCTTGAGGTGATTCCTCAAAATGCCGTGGCTAAGCACTTAAGAAAGACTACAATGTTTGAACTTTCAGCTTTATTTCTTTATTTTCTACTTAAAACTAAAAAGGTCTGCAATGTGAAACTTTTAAATTTACTTCATAAGTTTTATGCTATACTATAATTACCACAATATTTAACCTTGTTCTTAAGCTTCTGTACCTAGGTACTTGTACCTAAGATGGCACCTTGTGTGGTGACATTAAACACTTTTCACTGTCCTCCTGTACTTGAGTACACATGACAATAAAATCAAAATCAAATCACAGATTTATCCCTGTACCCTTTTTTTGTATATGGTATGAGTAATTGTAGTCCTCTAGTTCTCTATCACTACTTTTTGCATAATTGATGTAAACCTAATGACATTGTGATTACTTTTCTAAATGCCCCCACACAGAAATAGTCTTCACTTGCCCTAATTATTTCCCCAGAACCAAATCCATCATGGCTGCTTCAATGCACTGGAAAAATGATCAAGGAAGCTTCTTATAAACATTTGAGGAAATCCTACTTATCTTTACCCCAATCTATTATTTTTCCAATTTATATTAAGATAATTGATTATCAGCATTCTATGAGTATCCAGTATTTGGAGTCACATAGTACACACTCAGCAGTGTGATTGCTACTTAATTCTAATCAAATATATGCTATCTTTGAGCATCATTTGCATCATCCCTTTTAACTGCTTTACGTAAACATCAAATTAGAATTGGGTCATTTAGAACCGAAGATAGGAAAATACTTTTTCACATGCTGGGTAGTGGTTGAGGGGGTTTTGATATGATAACGGCACTGGATTCCTTATCAAGCTAAGGTTCTGTGGGCACAGGTTCTAATCCTGGTGTAACAGGTGGTATAATTTGAAGTTAACTTTCAAAAAGTCAGGAACGAAAAGTTAGTCAAGTTAACTAATGTCAATTGTTGCAACAAAAATAAACATTTGTTTAATTAATACTCTTTAGGGGAGGGAAATCTGACATCTTTACCTGGTCTGGCCTACATGTGACTGCAGACCCAGAGCAATTTGGTTGACTCTTAAACTGTGGCCTGAGCAACTAAGGATAAGCAATAAATGCTGGCCTAGCCACCAGTTCACATATCCCATGAATGAATGAAATAAAATCTGGAATTTGTGTTATCCAGTGATTTGCAGTCAAAGTGCTGAAATAGAATTGAGATTCAGATCAGTCATAATTTAACTGAAAGGTGGAACAGGCTCAAGTAGCTCAATTTGCAAGCAGCAATAACTGCAATCTGGTCAGTCTCACCAACATGCTGAGACTTTGTTTTTACAAAGTAAATTTTTATTGTATCAATATTATATTTTGCATTAAATCTACTTATATGCATGTTTACCAGGAAAAGGTGTGCAAACGGCTGGTGGCTTAATTTAAACAAATTAACATAAATAATTATTATTTACTTAAATGGTGAACTTAGGGACTGATGTATTATATCAGTGATCGACTTTGGAATATTTGTGCAACTAATCAAACAAAAAATTGCTTTTACCATAACTGCTAAATTGGCATTGGCTATACCACAGTAAAGAAAAGAACAACTTATTTTTTAAGTATGCAATTATTGTGAAAATGCAGCATGACAGTTGTGATAACAGGATAATAGGGGCAGCAGATACTTGGGATCACCAGCACCTGCAAGTTCCTTTCCAAATCACTTACTGTCCTGACTTGGAAATATATTTATTGCTGTTCCTTCGCTGTCGCTGGATCAAAATTCTGAAATTCCCTCCATAATAGCATTGTGAATGTAAATACAACAAATGGACTGCAGCAGTTCAAGAAGGCAGCTCACAAGAGACTTCTGAAGGGCAATTATGGATTGCCAATAAATGCTGGCCCAGCCAGCAAAACCTACAAAACATGAATGAACTTTTAAAAATAATGTTATGGCATCATGTAATCTATGCAATTGTACGTGATGATGATATTTTGAAATTTTAAAATCTGAAGTTTTGTTACTTTCTAGTTAATAGAGATTGTGTGTTAAGAAAGTTCTATCAAAGTAGGTTTGGTGAGTTGGTGCAGTGCATTTTGCAGATGATACATATTGTTGTGTACTGATGGTGAAGGGAATCAATTTCAAAGGTGGTGGTTGGAAATGTCAATCAAGCAGGCTACTTTGTTTTGAATTAAGTTAAGCTTCTTGATGGTTGCTGGAGTTGCAACCATTTAGGCAAGTATTCGATCCCACTCTTGACTTATTCCTTGTAGATGATGGACAGGTATTAGGGAAATATGGGATGAGGTTCTCCCACAGAATTCCTACCTTCTGATCTGTTCTTACAGCCACAGTATTTATATGGCAGGTTCAGTTCAGTTTCTGGTCAATGGTAATCTCCAGGATGTCGATAGTGGAGGACACAGTGATGGTAATGACTTTGAACATCAAGGGGTGATGGTACAATTCTGTCTTGTTCAAGATGGTTATTGCCTGATACTTACTTGATGTAAATGTGACTTGCCGCTTATTAGCCCAAGCCTGGGTGTATTCCAGGTCTTGCTGCATGTGGACATTGGCTACTTCAGTATCTGAGGAGTTGTGACTCATTCTGAACATGGTGCAATCACCAGCAAACATCCCCACTTCTGATGATTTGATGGGGGGAAGATCATTGATGAAGCAGTTGAAGATGGTGGGGCCTAGGACACTACCCTGAGAAACTCCTGTAGAGATGTGCTTGGACTGGGGTTGAATGACCTCTAACAACCACAACCATCCTGCTTTATGCTAGGTATGACTGACCATTGGAAAGCTTTTCCCCTGATTCCCATCGACAACAGTTTTGCTGGGGATCCTTGATACCCTACTCAAAAAATGCTGCCCTTAATGGGTATTGCTTTATCATGGGATGGAATCAAGTTCCTTGAGCACTGCTGGACAAAATATCTGATTGCTAAATTAGCTGATGACACAAAGATAGGTGGGAAAGTAATTTGTGAAGAGGACATAAAGAGTTTACAAAGGGATATAGATATGCTAAGCGAGCAGGTGGTTATTTGCATGTTGGGAAAATATGAACTTATCCATTTTGGCAATAAGAATAGAAAAGTAGCATGTTGGCCTGATATTCTGATTACTATCAGAGCAGATTGGATCAACGGTAATCCTGTTTACAATTAGCCACTTACCCATCAGCAATTATTCTGGTCAAAATACCAGGTCTGGCCTGTCCTGAATGCGTCCATTGGAGGAAACCAAGGAGGAATCTATTCAGCTCTGGTGCAGTGTTGCAGGCCAAGACTTCCTTCATGTTACAACACTTGCTATTTCAGAAGTAAAAGGTCCAAAGTCAATTTGACATCGACTGAAGAAAGGTACGTGTGTAATGTAAATGAGAGGGCAGTGTCATAGTCAGATAGGTAAGGGGCTATGCCAGGTGCCAGATGAGTGAGGGTAATAAGCTGCCACATGGGTGAGGTGGTAGAGTATCAGATGATTGAGGGGGTAGGGCATTAGTTAGATGAGGGTAGAAGTTTGCCAGATTGATTAAGGGATTGGGTGCTATGTTTGCCAGATTGATGATGGTGATGGACAAAGGAGGGGATTTCGTGTTCAGCGGGGTTAGGTTGAGGGGCTAGTGGAGATTGGGTCTGGTGAGTTGGTGTTGGGTGGTCAGGCCCAACTGTGGGGGAGAGGGTGTGACTGTTGGGTATGGCAAGGTCCGAGGTCGGGGCCCTGGTCTAATGGTGTCAATGGCTGGGGAATGTGTAATTGCTGTTGTGAGAGGCAGTCAGTCATGTGTTGGAGTTTTAGTTTTAATAGTTATTCAGGAGTTTAGATCAAGTTTTTAATCCTCTAACTTTTCCAATTTAATAAGTTTATGTGAGTCAGAACCCTCTGAATTCTCCAAATTTAAGGGGCTTTTTTGGAGAGTTTTACATACTAGGAAATTGTTCATTAAAGGTTTCAATTTCCCCAGGTAATTCCCACAGAATCAGCTGCATCAAGGACTCTGTATGGCCCTAATGTGCACATCCAATCTGTGCTGCTTCAATGACTATCTGGCCAATGGAAATCAGAGAGAGATTGTTGAACTATGAGATACCAAATGGTCTGGGTGTCTTGGTACATGAATCACAAAAGATTGGTATGTAGATGTAGAAAATGGTAAGAAAGGCAAATGGAATGTTGTTATTTGCCTGAGGGGAAATGAAATATGAAAATAGATCTGTTTTGCTACAGCAGTGCAGAGCAAGGCAACATCGAGATTATTGCATAAAGTTTTGGTCTCCTTGTTTAAGAGAGTTTGAAAATGCATTAGAAGCTGTCAGGGAAGGGTTACTCGACTGACACCTGGGAAGGGAGAGTTATCTGCGACAAAAGGTTGGAGAGGTTGAGACTGTATCCGTAGACTCACCAATTATTTATTTTCCTGTAATGTTACACTTTGGCTGCTATGGAAGAAACAAGTTGAAAGGGCTGTTAGCGGCCAGTTTTCCTCTCCCACCATTGCTGCCCTTCTCACTCAGGCCAACTTGTCACTTTATGAAACTGCTCTCCCACTCTCTCATGTTAATTGAGAAGTTTAATCTACATTTGTTTTCCAACCAAAATTGCTCTTGAGAAGCTTCTATGAAATCACTGCAATCCATCTGATCTAGGTAGCCTAGTCCAATTTTAGAAGGAATTCTCAGATTTTGACCTGATTAAAGAAGAAACACCACTATAGTTTCAAGTCAGGTGTGGCTTGAGGGGAAAATATAGGTGGTGGTGTCCAACTGCATCTTGGACCCCTTGTCTTTCTAGAATGTAAAGGTCACAAGTTTCAAAGGTGCTGTCAAAGGGGCCTTGAGTTGTTGCAATGCATCTTATAAATGCTGCCACTGTGGTGGTGGGAGTGAGTGTTGAAATTGGTGGTAGATTGGATGCCAATCAAGTGGGAAGCATTGCCCTAGATAGTGTAATGCTTCTTGAGTGACTTTTTCTGACATTTTTTTTACTTTCCTGCTCACATATGTCTTCAGGTCATCAACAGAAGGTGTCTACTTAACAGAACCGATAGAATGTTGTTCAGCCTTGCTCAACTGAGATCCAAGACAAAAGTGTACTGGGTCCTCATCAGAAAGTTATTCTACACCAATAATATCATTTCATACAGTGGAACATGTTCACTGGCAAATAGGCCAACTCTCTCGCACCTGTAAACATCATCAGCATCATAAGGACAAATACCGTGGCCTGTGATGTTGCCATACCACTATCTTTCAACGTTGATAATGTGATGCTGGTGGTTGTCAATAGTTTCCATCAACACATACATCCCAATAGCTGCATTTGTTATACCCAGGCTTAGTCACATAGTGTGGTTCAACAGGAACCTGACAAAGAACAATAAACTGCCAATCTACCAAGGCTATGTCCTCAGCACAGTATTTTAAATGGTGAGACCTGGAGAAAATATTCTCGTCAGATGAAAAGACTGAACAGTTTCCGTGTTCACTGTCTCAGATACATCCTCAATCAGGACAAGGTCACCAACTCAGAGATCTTGGAGCATGCTGATTCTAACAGCAAATACTCATTGCTAAGCCAATGACATCTGAACTGGCTTGGCCATGATCATCAGATGTAAGCCAGCCTTATACCAAAGACCTTCTGTAAGATGAACTGCAATTGAGTCACAACCCTGTATGCTCCTGTACCTTTGTACCAGAGGTACAAAGATACCAGCCAGTGAGATATAAATACAATGATACAGACAACAGGGACATGTTTGCTGATAGCCGTGATCTCCAGAAGGTGATTTTTCAGAAGGGCATTGGAAGAGACAAGGAGAAACAAAAAACCCAGCTGCTGAGAAAAGGTCAGATTTAAAAAAAGACCAATGAATCATGCAACTTCTCAGCTACTGTGTTATTGTGCTGCAAATGGGGCAGAGAATGCCATCCAGGGTGGAGCTCCAGAGCCACGCAGGTAATGCTTAACTCAGAGTTGACTAGCATGGCACAAACCATCATCTTATGAGATGGAAGGCTGCCACACTATGAGCTTACATATTATTGATTACAATGTTTAAAGCTGTTGGAATTCAAAACTTAGAATAATCAATTAAAAACAAAGCTGTTGTTTTATGAATAGCATTCAGTTTTGACATTTAGCCATGCCATTGTGAGGCACTAAAAATCCTTATCCAGAAGGTGGAGGGAAGAAACTGAGAAAGGGACGCCTCGTCCTGCTCCATGCAGCTCCAGCTGATGAGTTGAATGTAGGACTTGTAGCGACTTGTAAGGAAGCAATTTGACTATCATCTCTATTCAACCTGTGGAAGACCCATTATATATTTTGGAAGGAAACTTGCAAAATAACTTCAATATATTCAGCAGTGTCTCTATGAGTATTTTCTCATCCTCTCTCCATCATTAATGGTGCAGAAATGAATGTACGACTATTAATGGGGAAATTTAGAAAATACAATAATTTGCATGCTGCAGCTAATGTTACTAAAACTTCAGCAGTTCATAGTATTTTTCCAACGGTCTTTTTAAATCTAACCTCTGCATTCTGTGGAATAGCCACTTAAGATTTGCTAACAGAAGTTGAAATATTTGTAGAAAATTAAGTCTATGGTTTACACTGTAGAGTAGGGTTTTTTTTACGTTTGGAATGTATTCATTACTTGAATCAAAGCCACCGTGAATAAATGATTTCACAAAGCTCAGATGGTAAAAGTTGCTGTCTTTGCTTGTCATTTTCAGAATTAAGCTAAAATTGAAAGTACATTATTTAAATAATTGGTGCTCCAGAAGCATATGAAATATATTTTACTCTCAGGATTAACCATAATGTAATTGCAAATGTTAAAGCCAATTCTCATCTAATAGGTAGAAAGGATTTGTTTAAAGATTAAAACAGTGGTACTTGACCAATATTAAACTGCCTCTCACAGTAGCATGAGCTGAAGATTAAGGAGTGACTAAGAATTTGTTTTCCATGTAACAATTTTATTCCATTGTACAAGAGTTTCCAGACTTTATCAAGTAGTAACAGAGAGCAAAAGTAGCTGAATTATAAGCAGTATTAAACCTGCAGATACATAAACTGAGCTCTCTGTAATAATTACATAATATATATGCCCTTTCCAATGCTCATTCTATGCTAGGAACTAATGTTTCATTTTGTACACATGCTTGTTATGGAAGGGTTCTGATGATGTCAGAACTGAGGAATATACTGTTTCTGCTAGGAATAAAAACTAAACAAGATTATGAATTTTGGAAATTTATTTCTTTACGAGTGGCTTGCACCTCAGGAGTAGAAGGAGATAAAGTAATTGACAAATGCTTCATTAATTTCACTGGAAAAATTTCTAGTTCAGCTTAAACCTGTATGAGAGAATTAAATAACAATGTAAGTGCTAAACAGAAATGGCTGCAAAGCTACTCAAAATAATATACTAATTTTTAAAAATAAATAAAATGTAATTAACAGCATTGATAATGGCTTTCTTGTTTTTATATATTTTGCAGTATTGGAAGCATTAAAATACTTGTTCATGTTGTTTTGGAGAAATGCAAATCAAATTAGCTCAATTGAGCAGATGTGCTTTAATATTGTAAACTTCTATCAATGTGGCAAACTTTGACTGGAGCTTGCAACAGATTATTTATTGCCCTTCTAAAAGCCTTGTAGGCCTGACAAATTACAGTGTATGATTCACCACAGGATTCCCCAAGCAGACCTATAAATGGCGCATTATTCATTTATAACTTGCCTTCATCAGACTGAAGCACCCGCAAGCAACAGTACAGCAATGTTGAGAAACAAGACTGATCTTTTCACACCCCTGAATTTCTGTTCACAATAGAATCGCCAATGAAATATCAGGTGAAGTCCCCCATGGGCCCCTCCTCAATCACTAACACTGGAAGGGCACACTACTTCACAATCTTCTGTGTTAGAATGTTTTCCTGCTGTCTGTCTTAAAAGCTTTATTCAGTGCTTTAAGCCAGTACTGCTGCCTACACGTTGAGATACTGGTCTGGAGTATCATGGGCTGTGTATGTCTGAATATATACACATCCTGAAGCTGCTTGCTCTTTATCTCTAAGAATGGTTCTTCAGCTCTTTATGTACTGTGACTCTCCTTTATTTACATTTCTACATAATAGGCTTGCAAATACAGCTTTACAGTGTAGTGTCTAAGCTCTCTTCCTTCACATGCACATTCTAGACTGATAATTGTCTCTTACTCTTGTCAGACTCGTGTGAACAGTTATATCACCATGACTGACATGAATCTCATTGTGCCATATTTATGTTTTATTTCTATATCACCTTATTTTAGGTCTTTTAATCACAAGAAGCTGACTCTACTCATTTTCATTTTTTAAACTGTCCTATAACCTCCCCTGTTTTTAAGTCTTTCTTCATATTTGAATTTCCTCATACTAGGCAGCATCCTGGTGAATCTATACCATACCTATTGCTTCAACATCCTTCCTATAATGTGGAATCCAAAACTGCTCACACTTCTTCAACTGTGGTCTTACCAGGATTACATACAGATTTATATCTTTTTTTTAAATTCTCTATATTCTACCGCAGGCACACTGTTTAATTATTTTCTTTTAATGACCTTCTCCACAGGCTACTGCACTTAACATATTATGAACACAAACACTTGTACATCATCCAATTTTCATCATTCAAAGTTTACTTAATTTTTTTCCATCAAAATATCCTACCTTATATTTACTAGCTTTCAATTTTAACCTTTAACCGATTGTGACTTAATTCTGCTCCATCAGAAGTAACCTCTTGTGAGTGTTTTCAATTGCAAGAGATGTCTTATTTTCAGAAACCAGAATAGGATTCACAGAATACATTCCCTCAGCACTTTAGACAGCAAAGACCTCCAGAATTCAAATGGAACCACTTCTAGTAAAACCTGAGGGTCTTCCTAGCCTCTCCCGAAATCTTAATTTCTCTAGACAAAGTAATCAACTTATTTCATGTCATCTAATCTGTGGTTTTGTGTGAACTACATTGGCCATTTTAAAATGTATAAGAATATACTTTCCCCTGGGGTGTGAGCATCACAATTAAGACTGGCATTTATTGCGGATTATACCAAACTGGGTGAGATAGATAATATTGAGGAGTACTGCAAAACATTACAGAAGGATATTAATCCTATTGGACAAATAATTGAGAAATTAAGTTCAACACTGATATATGGGAGGCAACACATTTTGCTAGACGGAATGGAAGCCACTTAATTTGGAAGATACAAATAGAGGTGATGTTAAGAAACAAAAGGAGGTCTGAGTACAAATATACTCACAGCTAAAAGTTTCACTGTAGCTTAGGAAGACCACTAAAAATGCAAACAAAAAACTCCCTTTATTTATAGCATGTTAGATTTGAAAAGTAGGGAACATATACTGAACCTGTGTTGAACTGTGGTTAGATTGAACATATTTCTGGCTGCCATATTATGGAAATAACATACATGCATTGTTATTCATATCAGAAAAGCACTGACAAGCTGGGTTCCATTACTCTTGTAAGAAAAGGATCAGTGATTTAAAATTAAGAGATGATTTGATCAAGTGATCACAGAGAGAGAGAGTGGAATCCTATAGGGATGTGAGCAATATGTGATGGAATCATGTGACAAGTGAAGCAAGGCTTACCTCAACAACAAGAACATAGGACAGGACAGCTCAGGACCAGACCATTCAGCCCACCATGGCTTTGCTGACCATGATGGTGTTCTAACCTAATCTCATCTGCCTGGGTTCATAGCCCTCTATTCACTGCCTGTTCATGTGCTTGTCTAAATGCTTCTTAAACATTGCTATCATATCTACTTCCTCCAGCTCCCCTCACAGTGCATTCCAGGCACCTAGTACGCTCTGTGTAAAAAAAAATTGCCTCACACATCTCCCTCAAACTTTCCCCTCTCACCTTAAAGCTACACTCCCTAGTATTTGACATTCCCACCCTGGGAAAAGCATTCTGACTATCCACTCTATCAATGCGTCTCATAATTTTGTATACATCTATCAGGTCACCCCTCAACCTCCAACGCTCTAGCAAAAGCAATCCAAGTTTGTCCAATCTCTCCTTATAGCTAATGCACTCCAATCCAAGCAACATCCTGGTAAACGTCTTTTGCACCTCCTCCAAAGCATCCACATCCTTCCTATAGTGTGGTGACTAGAACTGCACACAATACTCCAAGTGTGACAAAATTCTCGCTAGGCAGTGCGACATACCAATTGACACCACTTCTTGAGTGTTAAACCCTTTGTTAATACCACAAATTGCCTCATTAATATTCATACTCCCACTTCACCAAACTCACCAAACAAACTTGACAAGGAATCCAGAGTGTATACCTTGCAGATTCAGCTCACCGTTTGCTCTGAATGACCTCCAACTTGGACACTGGGATATAAGTGCTAAAGGCACGATCCATAAACACCAGTGTCATCTGAAGACAGTGACATCTGGCATTTACAAACCCATCTTGACCACTATGGCACCTTGCTGGTACACTGGTGGGCACTCATGAGTCATGGACAGTCATTGCAGGGTGCTGCAGCAACTAGGATTGAGAAGACTGTAGTATATACCTGTTGCCCCCATGGACAGGGACCAGTCTGCATCTCAGGGATGTTTCTTTGCTCTTTTAGTGCTCGCTC
>NW_025968165.1:0-16767 GCF_021869965.1 Rhincodon typus
GGTGAGGGGGGAGGTGTAGGGGCAGGTGTAGCACTTCCTGCGGTTGCAGGGAAAAGTGCCGGGTGAGGTGGGGCTGGAGGGAAGTGTGGAGCAGACAAGGGAGTCACGGAGAGAGTGGTCCCTCCGGAAAGCAGATAAGGGTGGGGAGAGAAAAATGTGTTTGGTGATGGGGTCGGATTGCAGATGGCGGAAGTGTCGGAGGATGATGTGTTGGATCCGGAGTTTGTTGGGGTGGTACACGAGGACGAGGGGGATTCTGTTTTGGTTGTTATTGCGGGGAGGAGGTGTGAGGGATGAGTTGCGGGAAATGCAGGAGACAAGGCCAAGGGCATTCTTGACCACTGTGAAGGGGAAGTTGCGGTCCTTGAAAAACGAGGACATCTAAGATGTTTGGGAGTGGAATGCCTCATCCAGAGAGCAGATGCGGCGGAGGTGAAGGAATTGGGAATAGGGGATGGCATTTTTGCAGGAAGGTGGGTTGGAGGAGGTGTATTCTAGGTAGCTGTGGGAGTTGGTGGGCTTGAAATGGATATCGGTTTCCAGGTGGTTGCCAGAGATGGTCCAGGTGAACTTAAGGTTGGGGTGGAAGGTGTTGGTGAAGTGGATGAATTGTTTGAGCTCCTCGTGGGAGCACGAGGTGGCGCCGATACAGTTATCGATGTAACGGAGGAAGAGGTGGGGTTTAGGGCCAGTGTAGGTACGGAAGAGGGATTGTTCCACGTAACCTATAAAGAGGCAGGCATAGCTTGGGCCCATGCGGGTACTCATGGCCACCCCCTTTGTCTGTAGGAAGTGGGAGGAATTGAAAGAGAAGTTGTTAAGGGAACTTAACAACTTTTCCCTTAACAACTTCTCTTGGATAACGCAAGTTTTCTACTGTACAGGTATAGCGATTTTCTATAGTGATTTTCCAATAATACGATTTTCTAAAGCATGAGGTCACACAAAAATGCAACTATCGCGTTAAAGGAGAAATACCTGTGTATGTAATTAGTCATTTACTCAAGATAAAAATAGGCTTTAGGAAAGAATTCAAATGTTTCGTCGCTGCATATTTGATGCAAGCATGCCTTCTAAGGTACGGGTTGAACAAATTATGTCACATGATAGTACTGCAAGCCAGTAGCTTGCCTTGACATGTGAAAGGGCTCCTGTGGCATATTGGTAATGTCCCTACCTCTGAGCTGAAAGGCCTGCTCCAGTGGTGTGTAGTAACATGTCTGACCAAGTTGATTAGAAAAATATCTGTCTTGAGATCTCAATCCTTACAAATAGCAGAGGAGCGACCAAAGGTTTTTCTTCTCTCCTTGTCTACATAATCTTAAATACTAATGTGAATAATGTAGGATATCTATTTCTCCACCTATCTTCTCCTTTATCCATCTTCTATCCGCCTCCCCCTCTCTCCCTATTTATTTCAGAATCCCCTTCCCCTCCCCCATTTCTGAAGAAGGGTCTAAGCCCGAAATGTCAGCTTTCCTGCTCCTCTGATGCTGCTTGGCCTGCTGTGTTCATCTCGCTCCACACCTTGTTATCTATCTAGCTAAGTGTTGCCATCATGTGATTTTTGCTTCCTGTGGAACTTTTTGAATCATTTCCAATTAGCTTTGTTTTTCTTAAATCAGCGCATTTTCCAAGTTTGTATTTGTGTCTAAGCTGAGAAAAGAAAATGCTTGAAAAATCCTTATGTTATGATAAGATCAACATTGAATCTTGAGGGTTGTCCAAATACACGCTTCAAGACAACGGCACCTGGCATAGTGTTCCAAGTATAGGTTACGGATGTTTTATGAAAGATGTGATTTCATTCCCCATATCTGCAGAGGTTGACAGCAATTTACTTACTGAAAGTCGAACATTCTAGGGGAGATGGTGAGGTAATTATAATGTCATTGGACTGGTAATCCAGAGGCCTAGGTTAATGCTGTGAGGTGATGGGTTCAAGTCCCACGATGGCACCAGACGGAATTTAAATTCAGTTAATAAATCTGGAATATAAAGCTAGGTGACCATAACTGATTTTTGTAAAAATCCATCTGGTTCACGAATGTCCATGGGAAATGAAATCTGCCATCTTCACTTAGTCTGACCTGCATGGACTTCAGACCCACAGAATCATGGTAGACTCTTAACTGTTCTTTGAAATTCCTAGCAAGCCACTCCTTCCAAGGGTGATTAGGGATGGGCTACAGATGCCGCTAGTGTCAGTAACACTTAAACATCATGAAAGAACAAAGAAAATAAATCGTTACTATGAGTACAAACCTGCTTTTAGGCTTTAAGCATGTGTTACTTTTTCATGGCTCACTCTCTTACATACTGCCGGTTTTCTGCATAAAACTTGATAGTTTCCTCTTTTGATGACGAACATGGAAAATCCAATTCTGTATTTCTGTGACCCTGTGGTCAGGATTATAAGCCTCAACAGTAGGTTAAAGACTAAATTAATAACCAAAGTTACAGGATTTGTTTTGGAATGTGGATATGGTAATGTAACCTCAACTTTGTTAATTAATGTTTGATTTTATAAGACTAACCCTCTTTGTGTAAACAATGGAAGTTGTATTTTACCTTCTGAAAAAACACGTAATGAAGTTGTTGGCTTTCATGACCATCTGACAACTTCATGGTCATTTTTTTTTTTACTGATACCAGCTCTTTATTTCCTGATTTTATTATACTGGATACAAGTTCTCAACCTGTCACGGTAGGAATTAACTCGCATTCTTTAGGTTATTATAGGTTCCTTGCAAGAAGAGGCAAGAGAATTTAAATTGGGAAATGGTAGAAAAATGAAACAATTATTTTGTGTCTATCTCGCATAGGATTGTACAAGCAATTTCCCAAAGACAAAAGAGATCCAAAGGACTAGTGCCCATGAAGAACTGAAAGAAATAGCTATTATTAAGGCGTTATGTTGGAGAAATTAAAGGGACTGAAAGCTGAACGTCTCGGAGTGTTGAAATAGATGGCTTCAGGTTCTGTTAGGGTGCCTACAGAACATAAAATGCATTGGAACGTTGCAAATGTAATCCCACTGTTTAAGTAAGGAGGGAGGGAGAGAGCAGGCAACTACAGACCTATTAGCTTGATGTAAGTAGTAATGACCTGATTGGGCAGAATAAGCATGGATACATAGAAAGAAGTCAGGTTTGATGAACCTGTTTGAATTTTTGAGGATGTTTCTCGCAGAGTAGATCGGGGGGAAACCTGTCGATATGGTATATTTGAATTTTTAGAAGGTTTTGATAAGGTCCCACACATCAGGTTAGTAAAACAAAATAAAGGACATGGGATGGGGTAATATACTGACATGGTTAAAAATTGGTTAGCAGACAGAAAACTGGGTAGAAGAAATAAATGGGGCATTCTCAAGTCGGTATGCCGTGAATGATGAAGTACTGCAAGGATCAGCTATTCACACAAATGATTTGGATGTAGAGACCAGATGTAATATTTCTGAGTTTGTGGATAACACAAAACTAGGTAGGAATATGTGTACTGAGGATGAAAGATTTGAAGTGGCTAAGTGAATTTTCTTCAAATAAGAGAGTCTGGGAAATGTAGATGTCAAAAGACCTGAGTGTCCTTTTTCATAATTCACTTTAGCTAACGTGCAGGAATTCGGAAGGCAAATGATATGTTGACCTTTATCACAAGAGGATTTGAGTACTGGAGAAAGATGTATTACTTTAAATACATAGAATCTTGGTGAGATTGCATCTGGAGTATGTATGAAGTTTGGTCCCCTTAACTGAGGAAAGTTATAATTTCCATAGAGGAAACACAGCTAAGCTTTATCAGACTAATTCCTGGAATGGCAGGGCTGTCGTATGAGGAGCAATTGAGGAGGGTAGGCCTGTATTCTCTAGATGAATGAGAAGTCATCCTCGTAAATGTTTAAGCACTTAAAGGCTAGACAGGATAGATACAGAAACAATTCTCCCCTACTTGGAAGTGAGTCGAAGATAAGTATCAGAAAGAGGGACAAGCTATTTAGGACTGAGATGAGAAGGAATTTCTTCATACAGGATTGTGAGTCTTTGGAACTCTCTACCCCGGGAGATGTAATAGCACTGTCATTCTTGGGTACATGTTATGGAGTACATTCAAGATAGACATGAGTAGGTTTGTGCATATTAGTAACGTTAAGGGATAGCAGGTAGCACTGGAAAATGGTGTTGAAGGAGATGATCATCCATGATCCTAGAATGAGCAGACTCGAGTAACTGAATGACCTCCTATGTTCCCATTTACACAAACCCTAGATTATAACCCACCCCTCCACTGTTCCTGATTTGCCACAAGTGCTTGTCTGATGTCCAATTCTGAATGAACATTCAACTAAATATTATGAAAACCAAAGCCATTTATTTTGCTCCCTGTCATTTTGATCCCTGGTCACTCAGTCTATCCCTTTGCTTGGCAGATTTTGCAAGACTGAATCAAACTGTGCGCAAGCTTAGTTCCAAATTTGATCCTGAGATAAGCTTTTAAATACACCTAGCTCCGTCAAGACTGTCTACTTCCACCTCTGTAATATTGCCCACACAGTCTCAGTTGATCTGCGATTTAAAACCTTCCTCTGTGGCATTGTTACCTTAAGATATGACTTTTTTTTTTAATGCATTAGCTCCAACCATGCTGTGTGCCCTCTGATCTTCATAACATCATCCAAATCTCTCTGCCTATAGTCTAGTTTTGACCTACATCCTGTTCACCCACTATCCCTGTGGCTACTGGCATGCTCTTGTTCTCAGTCTGGCATCCATATTTTCAGATCCCTGCATGCTTTTACCCTCTCCCTAGTTTTAGCCTCCTGTAGACCCACAATCTCTTCTTCTCCTCCCCCCCACTCCCAACAAAAAAGCCCTCTGGTCTCTTGTATATTCTTGATCTCAATCACTGCACTGTTGGCAACAATGTCTTCAGGTGTCTAGATGGAGGATGTGGAATTCCCTTCCTAACTCCCTATATTTCTCTCTCCTCCTTTGAGGTGCTAACTAAAACTTACCTCTGCTCAATTTTATTTTTATTTCCTGTTTTAATATCTTGGCTTGATTTCAAATACTGTTTGATAAAGCTAATTGAAGCATCTGAATATTTTATTGCATTAAAGGCACTGTATTGAATTGAGGAGCAATGTACGTGACAGTAGAAACATCTAGTCTACTTCCCACCATCAAGCCTCTTAATGATTTCACAGATCTCTACAAGTTCATCTCAGTTTTTTCTTTACAGAAGCAAGTCCCTAGTTTTTCAGACTCCTCTAATCGTGTGCACTCTTAGATCTGGTATCGGTCTTGTAAATCTTTTTTGCACTTTTGCCAGTATTTCTATGTCATATTTTAGTTGGGAGGCCAGAAATGTCCCCCAGATGTCAATGTATGGTCCAACCAGAGTTGTGCACATGTTTAACATGAATTTTTAAAAAAAAGCAGAAAAATTATTTTTGGGATGTAGGCGTTACTGGCTGGCCAGCATTTATTGCCCATCCTTAGTTACCTTTGAAAAGATGGTGGTGAGCTGCCTTCTTGAAGTGCTGCTGTCCACCTGCTGTGGGTTGACCCACAATGCCATTGGGGAGGGAATTCCAGAATTTTGAACCAGCGACAGTGAAGAAATGGCAATATATTTCCAAGTCAGGATGGAGAGTGGCTTGGAAGGAAACTTGAAGGTGGTGACATTGCCATGTATCTGCTGCTGTTGTCCTTCAAGATGGACGTGGCTGAGAGTTTGTAATGTACTGTCTGAGGATCCTTGATGAATTTCTGCAGTGCACCTTATAGATGGTACACACTGCTGCTACTAAGCTTTGGTGGTGAAGGGAGTAGATGTTTGTGGGTGTGGTGCCAATCAAGCAGGCTCCTTTGTCCTAGATGAGTTTTGTTGGAGCTGTACTCATCCAGGCAAGTGGGGAGTATTCCATCATGCTGCTGACTTGTGCCTTGTATTTGGTGGACAGGCTTTGGGGAGTCAGGAGGTGAGTTAATTGCCGCAGTATTCCTAACCTCTGACCCGCTCTTGTAGCCACTGTGTTTATGTGGTTGAGTTTGTGGTCCATGATAACCCTCAGGATGTTGATAGTGGGGGATTCAGTGATGGTAACACCATTGAATGTCAAGGGGTGGTGGTTAGATTGTCTCTTATTCATGATGGTCATAGCCTGGCATTTGTGTGGCGCGAATGTTACTTGCCACTTGTCAGCCCAAGTCTGGATATTGTCTTGTTGCATTTGAACCTGGACTGCTTCAGTATCTGAGGAGTCATGAATGATGCTGAACATTTCGCAATCATCAGCAAACATCCCTCCTTCTGATCTTATGAAGGAGGGAAGGTCATTGATGAAGCAGCTGAAGTTGGTTGGGCCTATGATGCAACCCTGAGGAACTCCTGCAGAGGTGTGCTGGAGCTGAGATGACTGACTGCCAACAACCATGACCATCTTCCTATGTGCCAGGTATGATTCCAATCACTGGAGAGTTTGCCCCCGATACCTATTTACTCCAGTTTTGCTGGGGCTCCTTGATGCCACAGTTGCTCAAATGCAGCCTTGATGTCAAAGGCTATCACTCTCACCCAGCTCTAGAATTCAGCTCTTTTCTCCATGTTTGAACCAAAACTGTAATGAGGTCAGGAGCTGAGTGGCCCTGGTGAAACCCAAACTGGATGTTGCTGAGCAGGTGCTGCTTGATAGCACTGTTGATGGCACCTTCCATTACTTTACTGATGATGGAGAGTAGACTGATGGGATGGTAATTGGCCAGGTTGGATTTGACCTTTTTGTGTACAGGACATACTTGGGCAATTTTCCACATTGTCGGGTAGATGCCAGTGTTGTAACTGTCCTGGGAGAGCTTGGCTAGGGGTGTGGCAAGTTGTGGAACATAAGCCTTCAGTCCTATTGCTGCAATGTTGTCGGGGTCCGTAGCCTTAGCAGTATCCAAATACTCCAACCAAATTAAATTTGACAAGATGTAAACCTTGGAGCTTTGTTTGTGCTTTTTATGACTTTATTAACTTGTGTTGTTACATTTAATAATTTATGAATTTGTTTCCATAGATCCTTGTACACCTGTAACCCACTGAGAGTCCTATTTTCAAACGAGTAGATGGTCTCCTTCCGTCAAAGGGGAATTTGAAGTGAACACATTAACTGTTCATACAACAACATAGTTTGCGGTAGTTTCCAAGTACTAATCGGAAATGCGCTTGATTCCAGAATTGCATTGTTCAAAGTTGCTTGGCACTGTAGAGAGTGTGCAGTCAGGGCCTAGGAATTTGGGCACAGAGATTTATTTGTGAGAATTAATGATATTACAGATTAATAGAGGGTAACAATCTTGTGATTTGCTTGTCCTTTTAAAACACAAGGAGTCTACAATCATTTTTTCTAAAATGAGTTTCTGTTAATGATAAACAATCTCCAAGTTTTGGTGTACTGGCCTTAATGACATGCAGAAACAATTCAGAGTCTACATGTGCATCTTTTCATTCAGCATGGCTTACAAGCCTACCAGAGGAAGTGGTAGATGCAGGTACGGTTGCAACATTTAAAAGATATTTGGACAGGTATATAGATAGGAAAGGTTTAGAGGGATACAGACCAAATGCAGGCAAATGGGACTAGTTTAGTTTGGGAACATGTTGATATGGACTAGTTGGACTGAAGGGTCTGTTTTCATCTGGATCACTCTATGACTTTATAACGGGAATGACTGGAAATCATCCATATTCAGTTTGAATTGATTTACAGAATGGTTATAGCACAAAAAGAGACCATTCTCTGCTGTGTGTCTGAAAAAGCAATTTATCAAGTGCAAGTCAGTCTTCTGCACATTCTTCCTTTTCAGCTAATAATCAAATTACTTTTAAATGCCTTGATTGAACCTGTTTTCACACAACTCTCAGTGCATTACAGATCCTAAACACTTGTGGTGTGAAAACATGTTTCTTCATATATCCAGTGCTTCTTTTGCCAGTTGCCTTAAATCTGTGCCCTTTTTCTCTCTGATTCTTCGATCATTGGGAACAGTGTTTCCCTATCTGCGTTGTCAAGGCCTCTTTGTGATTCTGTATACTCCTATTAAACCTTCTCTTATTCATCATCTCCAAGGAAAACTATCTTAAATCTCATCTCCAATCTGCATAACTGACGTTCTTTCTCATTGGAACCATTTTTGTCAATCTTATCTGCAGTCTGTCTAATGCTTTCATATCTTTCTAAAGTTTGGCACCCAGAACTGGATATGATACTCTTGAGGCTGAACCAGTGTTCTCTGCAAGTTCAGTGCAACTTTCCTTCTTTTGTACTTCTTTTTACAAATATCAAATTTTATGAACTGTACATTTTACAAGAGTAACTTTTTAAAATGTAAGATATATTAAAACTCTTAGTTTGAGAAGGTCCATAAAGAAACCAAGAGTAATTGTAATACAGAGAGAGGCCTATGTTTATTTAGTAAGGTCAGAATTGGAAATGGGTAACTACTAAGCAATGGCTGAGCTCTGTCTGGATTTCATGGTGGAGACTGGATACCTACAGCTGTTTTAAGGGAAGATTTGAATTATGCATGTGGTTTTCCAGAACAAAAGGGAGATTTGAGAATTGGCAAAAATTATCTTAAATCTCTCTCTTGGATCTCCGAGCTGTCATGTTGTGGTGATGATAAATTGTAGTGAGTGTTTTTTTTGGTTTTGGGTTTGTCTTTGTGGTTTCTTATAGAAACAGTCAGTTGAAGCTTGGGCACAACTTTGAAATGAGCAGAGAGAAAATCTATCCAGAGCTGTAGACTCTGACATAGAGCTATCAGAAACCAAAAATGTTTTCTGATTTGGAGTCAGTTACCAAGAAAACAGTGAAGCCCATGCTTGACTTAGAGAGTCCACAAATGTGAGGTGTTGGAGAGTTGCAAGGTTGCCTAGCTAGATGCTAGAAGAAGGACTCCAAAAATATCATACCTTGGAGGATAGTGAGAATACTGAGGAGAATGTGGCCTGGTCCCAGGTGAAGTGAAGGAATCCTCAAGATCCTGAGAGGTATAGGAGGACTCTAGAGTGGATAAAAAGTAGAACAAGAAGTGTTCAGTTGAGATTTTGAGTATGTAATATGTGTTTGTGAAAGATGGTGCCAAGTTAATACTTGCTTTGTTTAACCCATTGAGCAATAGACATTTCTGTATAATACATGAAATCTTATGGCATAATGTGTTTGGTTAAAACTTATTTTTAAAGGTTACTAGTTTCCACTGAGATCTTACCACTCTATGCCCCTGTTAGTAAAGCCTAGGGTTATGCATCAAAATAATTTGTTGTTTATCGAAGAGGTTCTCTTGAAATGTCAAAGGGACTCCTTTTTCAAAGAACAAAGAAAATTACAGCACAGGAACAGGCCCTTCGGCCCTCCAAGCCTGCGCCGATCCAGATCCTCTATCTAAACCTGTCGCCTATTTTCCAAGGATCTGTATCCCTCTGCTCCCTGCCCATTCATGTATCTGTCTAGATATATCTTAAATGACGCTATCGTGCCTGCCTCTATCACCTCCGCTGGCAACGTGTTCCAGGCACCCACCACCCTCTGCGTAAAGAACTTTCCGTGCATATCTCCCTTAAACTTTTCCCCTCTCACCTTGAAATCATGACCCCTAGTAATCGAGTCCCCCACTCTGGGGAAAAAGCTTCTTGCTATCCACCCTGTCTATACCTCTCATGATTTTGTAGACTTCAATCAGGTCCCCCCTCAACTTCTGTCTTTCTAATGTAAATAATCCTAATCTACTCAACCTCTCTTCATAGCTACCGCCCTCCATACCAGGCAACATCCTGGTGAACCTCCTCTGCACCCTCTCCAAAGCATCCACATCCTTTTGGTAATGTGGCGACCAGAACTGTACGCTGTATTCCAAATGTGGTCGAACCAAAGTCCTATACAACTGTAACATGACCTGCCAACTCTTGTACTCAGTACCCTGTCTGATAACTGAAAGCATGCCATATGCCGCCTTGACCACTCTATCAACCTGCGTTGCCACCTTTAGGGTACAATGGACCTGAACACCCAGATCTCTCTGTGTATCAATTTTCCCCAGGGCTTTTCCGTTTACTGTATAGTTTGGTCTTGAATTGGATCTTCCAAAATGCATCACCTCGCATTTGCCTGGATTAAACTCCATCTGCCATTTCTCCGCCCAACTCTCCAATCTATCTATATTCTGCTGCATTCTCCAACAGTCCCCTTCACTGTCTGCTACCCCACCAATCTTAGTGTCATCTGCAAACTTGCTAATGAGACCATCTATATCTTCCTCCAGATCATTTATGTATATCACAAACAACAGTGGTCCCAACACGGATCCCAGTGGAACACCACTGGTCACAGTTCTCCATTTTGAGAAACTCCCTTCCACTACAACTCTCTGTCTCCTGTTGCCCAGCCAGTTGTCTATCCATCTAGTTAGTACACCCTGGACCCCTGCGACTTCACTTTCTCCATCAGCCTACCATGGGGAACCTTATCAAACGCCTTACTGAAGTCGATGTATATGACATCCACAGCCCTTCCCTCATCTATCGACTTTGTCGCTTCCTCAAAGAATTCTATCAAGTTGGTAAGACATGACCTTCCCTGCACAAAACCATGCTGCCTATCACTAATAAGCCCATTTTCTTCCAATTGTAAATAGATCCTATCCCTCAGTATCTTCTCCAGCAGCTTCCCCACCACTGACATCAGGCTCACCAGTCTATAGTTATCTGGATTATCCTTGCTATCCTTCTTAAACAAGGGGACAATATTAGCAATTCTCCAGTCCTCCGGGACCTCACCCGTGCTCAAGGATGCTGCAAAGATATCTGTTAAGGCCCCAGCTCCTTCCTCTCTCGCTTCCCTCAGTAACCTGGGATAGATCCCATGCGGACCTGGGGGACTTGTCCACCCTAATGCCTTTTGGAATATCCAACACTTGCCCTCTCCTTATGCCAACTTGACCTAGAGTAATCAAACATCTATCCCTAACCTCAACATCCGTCGTGTCCCTCTCCTCAGTCAATACCGACGCAAAGTACTCACTAAGAATCTCACTCATTTTCTCTGACTCCTCGCATAACTTCCCTCCTTTGTCCTTGAGTGGGCCAACCCGTTCTCTAGGTACCCTCTTGCTCCTTATGTATGAATAAAAGGCTTTGGGATTTTCCTTAACCCTGTTTGCTAAAGATATTTCATGACCTCTTTTAGCCCTCTTAATTCCTTGTTTCAGAATGGTCCTACTTTCCCAATATTTTTCCAAAGCTTCATCTGTTTTCAGTCGCCTAGACCTTATGTATGCTTCCTTTTTCCTCTTTGCTAGTCTCACAATTTCATCTGTCATCCATGGTTCCCTAATCTTGCCCTTTCTATCCCTCATTTCACAGGGACATGTCTGTCCTGCACTCTAATCCACCTCTCTTTAAAAGCCTCCCACATATCAAATGTGGATTTACCCTCAAACAGCTGCTCCCAATCCACATTCCCCAGTTCCTGCCGAATTTTGCTATCGTTGGCCTTGCCCCAATTCAGCACTCTTCCTTTAGGACCGTTTTCGTCTTTATCCATCAGTGTCACTTTCAGTGTCACTTACTCTTTCATTGGGTAGTACAGTCGCTTACTAACAATACATTCTGTATTTGTGGTGGTATTTGGATCATTTGGACTTATAAAAGAGTAGAATTAGAAGAATTCATCGATATTCTCAATAATCATCACTGCTCTATTAAACTGAAAGCTGCAATTTCCTAAGCAGCACAGTATTTAAATTAATATAAGGCAACAAGTGTAACTTGGCAACAAATGTCTTTTTTAGAAAAAGGATACACTTCTATATACGAAAAGTCATCGCCTTAACCAAGCTTTATGGACTGAGGTTTGGTGAGGTGGCAGCTAAACCATATTTACTGCTAATACAACCACTGCACCTCAAGTAATTAATAGTATGTAAGATGACTTGAGATAACACCGTGTGGAGCTGGAGGAACACAGCAGGCCAGGCAGCATTGGAGGAGCAGGAAAGTTGACGTTTCGGGTTGGGACCCTTCTTCAGAAAATCTTGAGATGTGATGACGTAAAAATGCAAATCTTTATTAAATAAAACTGTTCAATAATAAATTATACAGTTGACAGAGTGTCCATTACATAGCATCTACTACATTTTCCTCCATTAGTGGCTTCTGAAATCCCGTAGTTTTAATCTAGACACTCCATATTAACTTGCAAGTAATTAATTGTTCCAGTTTCCTGATTACCAGTTGGATGGGTATTCCTTTGTTTAGAAAGCCTGTAATTGTTTTCTCACCTATCAGTCCCTTTGTCCTTGTTGCAGTCCCCCTGTTCCTTTTGCAACCACCCCCCCCCCCCCCACCTCCCCTGACCCCCCCTCCCCTCCAGCCAACCTGGTGCAGCTCTGCCCATTGCAGTCTTGTCCGCTCCACACACCCCCTCTTCCCGCTCCATCCCCCAACTCTGTCTCTAGCCCTGTTGTAGCCTCTCTCACTCTTCCACCCTGTCGCAGCTTCCCGCCATTCCCTTTTGCAGCCCCTCTTTTCCCACTTCTTTTAGCTCCTCTCTCCCCATTTTGTAGCCCCTCTCTCTCCCTTCTGTAGTATCCTCTCTCCACTTTCTGTAGCTCCCTCTCATTTTAGCAGTAGCCCCCCCTTTCCTTTTTGCAGCCCCTCTCTTTCTTTTCAGCTTTGCTTCTGGCCTCACTCCCTGACCTTGTTTTGTGCCCCCTGTCATACTACTACCAACTTTGCTAACTGCTGTCACTCACCTTGCTCCTCCAATCACTGGCTGGTTCTCTCCCACATTTGCTACCAACCTATTCCTTGCCATTCTCTCCATTCTATTTATGAAGATGACTTTTCTCCACTTGATGGTCCTGTGACTGAATTTCCAAGGGCGATTTGGGGATTTCAGGGCTGATTCGTCTGCCGCCCCCATGGATTTTGAATTATACCCAGGATGCTATATGTTTACTAATCACTGTCTAAACCTGTAGTTTCACCTTCAATGATGAATGCGCATATGTACCCAGGCTGATCAGCTCCTATACTTTCTCTAGAGTTGCACCATTTACCTACTATTCACTTTGTGCGCTGTTCCTACTAAAATTAATCACTTCACAGTCTCTGCATTAAATTTCATCTGTCATTTGAGCTCATTTTACCAACTTGATTTTGTCCTTTTGAAGTTTTACACTATCTCACGGTTCACAATATTTCCTAGTTTCATATCATTCACAAATTTTGCAATTTTGCCACTGTAATGACTCATTGGGATAGTGTGCCATAAATTGAGCCCTGTTATTCCTGGAGTCATACCAAATGTTAAAGTTGTTTTTACAATGTATGCGTAGTACTCAATTTACCAGACTTTCAGACCAAGATTGATAGAAAGCATGGGCCATGTTTCTGTACTAAGCAAAAAATATTATTTATTTTAAGTATTGAACTGTAGCTACAAGTAAACAGATTAAATCATTGGCACATAATACTATTAACCAAAACTCAAATTCCCTCATAAACCTTCCCTTGCACACATGCACATCCAGACAAATAGGGAAAACAGATGATTGGCTGAGGTTTTAAAAAAAAGCAGAAAGTCTGTTTAGTGGTCTTTGCTTCCTGATTTCAATGTTGAGATGATTCTACTTTGGCTAGTGGGGCCGTTGGTGTTCAGTTGTCTTTTTTCTGAAAGCTTCTGCTGGTTTGTAAGAAGTGCACAGTGACCAATTCACAAGCAAATGTGTCTGATTTATCAATTCAAAAGTCACAGCTCACAGCAACTGCTGCAGGAAAGATCCTTGATTTCCTTCTGGGTTTTTTTACTGTAGAGAGCATGAGGCTTCTGTTGGAGAAAATAACTGCACACCTTTCTGTCACTCTTTTCTCGTGTGTGTCTGTAACCTGTTTTGAATTACAATTGGCTGAGATCTAATCAGCTTCACTAACAAACACTTGTGAGGTTCCAAAGAAGGGTCTCTTGGCTCAAAATGTGAACTCTGCTTTCTCCTCACAGATGCTGCCTGACCTGCTGAGTTTCTCCAGCAATTTCTGTTTCTGCTTCACTAGCAAAAATCTCCTTGACTCCTGTTCGTCTACACATTGCAGGAACCCATAACCACAAAACAAAGTTCACATCAGGAATCAAATTCCTTGCTGTGAATTCATGCAGCCATTCTGGTAAATCCCTGTTTTACAATTCTTTCTCATTGAAGTCCACAGTTTTTAATGACAAAAAAAAATGCTCCTTACAACATCAAGATCCAGGTTATTAATATATTATTAGCAAAAACATGCATCCTAGTGCTGACCCTGGTGAACTCAACTGCAAATTTTCCTGTAGTCCAGAAGATGTCTATTAACTTTTTTCCTGTCACTGGGACAATTTGTCTTTTGGAAACCCATGTACACCATTTCACTCTGTTACTGCCTCTGAAATCTTCAAGTCCATTAAACCTATTTTGCCTTTAACAACCCCATGCTCACTTTCCTTTATAGACCCTAGTGTCTATCTATTTTGTCCTAAATTATCATTTCTGGAAACTTGCCCACCACTGAGGTTAAATGGACTGGTCTGTAGTTGCTGTGCTTAACTTAATATCCTCTTACTAAACCATGGGTGCAACACATACAGTTCTGCAGGCCCATGGCACCATGTCGGAACCTAAGGAAAACTGGAAAATTATGGCCAGTGTATAAAGCCCCATTCTTTGCCTGGGTTGCATTGTACAAGTTCTGGTCTTCTTTATTGAGTGTATATATAGTCATTACAGATATATGCACAAGGCCAGCAATTGGCCTTTCTTTATGATTTCAGTGATTGACTGAGATTAGTCTTACCTCATGAATGTGCTAACCCCTCAAGCTTCTTATATTTTTCATGAAGTTTATTACTCATGCCAATTCTTACACTCCCTTCGGGATGACGCATAATATTGGCACAGATATTTATCCATTCCCATCTCATCCGAGGTTGCCTGGCACTTGAATTCACCAATTCCCCAACCCATCTTGTGGCTTTCTCCCATCTTAAGCTGGTTTTTGCACAGTTCGTAAGGATTCTATCTTTGCTAGAGAAAAAAAAAACAATTTTAGCTTATTACAACCTATTATACGAGGCCTTCTTAAAGGCAAATAGTCTCATTTCTTGTCGGATCCAGTAGGAAAACCACAAGTTCTTGCAAGTGTTTAAAACACAAAAACACTTCATTTTAACTCATGTCCAGCTAAGTAGTAATCATACAGCTGCCCATTGTAATTTCTTTAGTCATGTTGCTTTCTTCACTCACTCTTTGTCAGTCCCCTGCTGGATGTTTGTCAAGAGTCACATATAAGTACAAAGCTAATGCACACGTAATGAAAAAAAAACACAATTTACTACATGTACGAATTACTCACGCTAAAAACCTACTAAGACGAAGATATTTAGGAAGAGTGCCTCTGCAATTTGCGCTCTCACGTCCCTTAGCATCCTTGGATGCATCTCATCCTGTCTTGGTACATTATTAATCTGAAGTGCAGTCAACTTGTGCCGTACTCCACATCCTTATCAATTTTAACCCCTTCAAATATCTGAATTACCTCCTTTCTCACCATGGTGTGTGTAGCATCTTCCTTTGTAAAGACAGATGTAAAGTATCAATTTACTACTTTGGCTGTGTCCCCAGCCTCTGTGAATGAATCTCATTTTTGGTCCTTCACTGTCACCACTGTTTTACTGTTTAAATGCCTATTGAAGATTTTGGAATTTTGCCTTAGATCCCACTCTCCTTTCATACTCACCTTTGGCTTTTCTCATTTGCTTTTTCACTTTCTTTCTGAACCTTCTGTATTCAGTCCGGCTGTTGGTCATATTACCCGTCTGGCATCTCTCGAGCACATATTTTCTTTTTCATCTTTGTCTATTCCACCGTCCAGGAATTCTCAATTAGTTGCTGAATGCTATTATCTGTGGTAGTAATTTCTCTTGGATTGTGTCAAACTACTTGAAACTGCATTCATCCAAACAAAAGTGAAGTTTTCCATCACGTTGTCAACAGAGCGGACCCATTTTCTCCTTTTCACACTTATCATTACATCTCTATATCTCCTTTACCATCTTTCGACTTTGTCTTTTACTGTGGGCATCTTCATGCTTCTGCTCTGCCAGAAACACAAACTCCACTGTTTTTCAGCCCTTTCTGTTCTAAAGAGTCATATCAGACTTGAAACGTTAACTCTGTTTCTCCATCCACAGATGTTGCTAGACCTGCTGAATTTCTCCAGTATTTCATATTTTTATTTCTGATTTTCAGTTTCTGCCGTATTTTACTTTCATTTGAGTATTTTATCACACTAATTTGTGCCTTGTAAGTGGTGGACAGACTTTGGGAGTTGGGAAGTGAATTACATGCTGCAGGATTACGAGCCTCTGACTTCTTGCAGCCACTTATTTACATGTCTAAGACAACAAGGTGCAGAGCTGGATGAACACAGCAGGCCAAGCAGCATCATAGGAGCAGAAAGGCTGAGGTTTCGGGCCTAGACCCTTCATCGGAAATGGGGGAGGGGAAGGGGGTTCTGAAATAAATGGGGAGAGAGGGGGAGGCGGATAGAAGATGGATAGAGGAGAAAATAGGTGGAGAGGAAACAGACAGGTCGAAGAGGCGGGGATGGAACCAGTAAAGGTGAGTGTAGGTGGGGAGTTAGGAAGGGGATAGGTCAGTCCAGGGAGGACGGACAGGTCAAGGGGGAGGG
>NW_025968165.1:21767-25000 GCF_021869965.1 Rhincodon typus
AATGTGGATTTCACAAGCTTCAAAATCTCCCCTCCCTCTACCGCATCCCAAAACCAGCCCACGTCGTCCCGGCCTCCCTAACCTGTTCTTCCTCCCACCTATCCCCTCCTCCCACCTCAAGCCACACCCCAATTTCCTACCTACTAACCTCATCCCGCCCCCTTGACCTGTCCGTCCTCCCTGGACTGACCTATCACCTCCCTAACTCCCCACCTACATTCACCTTTACTGGCTCCATCCCCGCATCTTCGACCTGTCTGTTTCCTCTCCACCTATCTTCTCCTCTATCCATCTTCTATCCGCCTCCCCCTCTCTCCCTATTTATTTCAGAACCCCCTTCCCCTCCCCCATTTCTGATGAAGGGTCTAGGCCCGAAACGTCAGCTTTCCTGCTCCTCTGATGCTGCTTGGCCTGCTGTGTTCATCCAGCTCTGCACCTTGTTGTCTCGGATTCTCCAGCATCTGCAGTTCCTGCTATTTCTGTTTACATGTCTACCCCAGTTCAGTTTCTGATTGATAGTAACCCCAGAATGCTCGTAATCAGGAGAAGTGTGGGGAGTCAATGGCGTCGTGGTGTTAGTGCTAGATTATTAATTTAGAGACCCATGTAATGTTCTGGCTATGACAGATTGAGAAATTTGAATTCAATAGAAATCTGGAATTCAGGTTTTATGGCCATAAAAGTATTGTCGATTGTTGTAAAAACTCATCCGATTCACTCCTGTCGGCTAGGGAAGGAAATTGTCATCCTTATCCAGTCTGGCTTACATGTGACTCCACAGAGTGATATTAAAGCTATTAAATTCAAGGGGCAATCTTTAGATTCTCTCTCGATGGAGATGACCAATGCCTGGCATTTGTGTGGCACAAATGTTACTTTTTATCAGCCAAAACCTGGAATATGTTGCAGCAATGCTGTATTTGGGCATGGACTAATTCAGTGTTTGAGTGGTGGCAAATAGAACTGAACGTTGTGTAGTCATCCAACAAGCATCCCTACTTCTGACCTTATGACGGAGGGAACGTCATTGATGGAGCAGCTGAAGGTGGTTGAGCCTAGGACACTGTCCTGAGGAATTAGGGAGTCTTATGGTGCAGTGGTGAGCCAATAGGCCTGGTTTGAAGTCCCATCTGCTCCAGAGGTGTGTCATAACATCTCTGAACAGGTTGATGAGAAAATATCTATCCTGAGGAACTCCTTCAGAGATGTTCTGAAGCTGAGATGACTGAACTTCAACAATCCTCCTTTGAGCCAGGTGTTACTCCAGTCACCAGAGATCTCCCTGAATTCCATTGACTCTAATTTTGCTAAGGATCCTTGATGCTGAACTCAGTCAAATATGACCATGATGTCAAGCGCAGCCACTCTCGCCTCATCTCTGGAATTTGCCTGTTTTGTCCATATTTGAACCAAGGGCTGTAAAAATATCTAGCGCTGAGTAGCCCTGGTGGAACCCAAACTGGGCATCAGTAAGCAAGGCGCTGTTGATGACACTTTCCACCCTTTCACAAAGTCACATTGACAACCTGGTTACTTTGAATTTTTTGAAGAGTCCTGTTATAATGACTTTAATAATAGCTCTAACATTTTACCTATGACGGATGTCAAACTAACCATAGATGATGGATTTCCCCTTGAAATTTTGCTTTCTCATTGGAATGCAACTACTCTGTGTATTCTGAAATATATCTTTAAACATCTTCCTCTGCATCTCTATTGACCTATCGCTTAACCCATTTTTTCAGATCACACTGCTTTCATGGTCTCGTATTACCTTTATTAATGTTTAAATTACAAGTCCTGGACTTGGTGCTTTCTCATTCAAACTGGATATAGATGGGTTCTAGGCATTGCTGGTTAGACAAGCATTTATGCCCATCCTTAATTGCGCTTGAAATTGCTGCTACCAAAGGGCATCTTCACCATGAGTTAATTTGTTAATATTATCTCATTGCAAAGTACAAGGTCTGGAATAACCTGCTGTCTGGTTGGTTTTCATACAAGCTTTTCTAATAAACTATGTTGAAAAGGTTCTGTGAACTTCTTATTTAGGAGTTTTGCCCATTCAGACTTTTCCACTAAATATGAAGTTTAAAACTTCCAGTTATTGTTGTGCTTTTCTGACAATCTCCAATTATTTCTTCCTACATGTTCAGTGTTGGAGGGCCTGTACAACACTCCCACATGTCAAGTTCTTGTTTTTCTCATTTCTTATTTCTCCTCAAATGTCTATATCCTGGATTCCTGAACTTGGGTCATCCTCCTCTATTGCACTACTGCCATAATTAATTACTCAAACCACCCCTCTACCTTTTCGTAGCTTCCTGTCGTTCCAAACCGTCACGTATCCTGCAACATTTAGGTCCCAATCTATGTCATCCTGCATCCATGTCTTTCTAATGGCTTTTAGATTGGACTTATTCATTTTTATTTGTCCTATCTGCCCATGTGTTATTTCCAATAATATATGCACTCATTAAAAAAGAAACTTTTGTCCTCCTGTTATTTTTGTAACCTCTTTATCTGGTAATTCATTCTTAGATTTGTGCTGCCTATCCCTTCCTATCACAGCCTGTATATATTTCCCACTATACATGATGGATGGTAAAACCAAAAAGTAAGAAATTTTTTGTTTAAACTATTAAACAGGAAATCTCAACTGCCTGTTTTAATTGCAACTACTTAGCAATTTGACATGGGCTGAAATCAGAACAGCGTTTTAATTTGAAAGAAAAGGCAGTAGGAGCGTACTTAAGAGGGAAATCAGGAGGGCAAAAAGGGGACATGAGATAGGTTTGGCAATTAGCGTTAAGAAGAATCCAAAGGGATTCTACAAATATATTAAGGACAAAAGAGTAACAAGGGAGAGAATAGGATCCCTTAAAGATCAGCAAGACTACCTATATGTGGAACTGTAGGAGATGGGGGAGATACTAAATGAATATTTTGCATTAGTGTTTACTGTGACGAAGGATATGGAAGATAGAGAACATCGGGAAATAAATAGCGACATCTTGAAAAATGCCCATATTACAGAAGAGGAGGTGCTGGACATTTTAAAATGCCCTCGACCTGATCAGTGTACCCTACAACTCTGAGGAAAGCTAGGGAAGTGATTGCTAGACCCTTTGCTGAGATATTTATATCATCGATAGCTGCATGTGTGGGCTGAAAGACTGGAGGGTTGGCTAATGTGGTGCCACTATTTAAGAAAGATGGTAAGGAAAAGCCAG
>NW_025968166.1:0-25000 GCF_021869965.1 Rhincodon typus
CAGGGGCCTAATCAGATGTTTATAAAGGTTCAACAAAACCATCCTTTTGTTCTCAATGCCTCTATTGACAAAAACCAAGATCTTGTACTATCTGCTTTGCTAATTACTTTCTCAATGAAACTGTAACCTTCAAAGACCAATGTAAACAAACCCACACTGTGCTCTGTTCCTGCACACTCCTAAGAATGGTGCGATTGAATCTAGTTGCCCCTCCTTATCCTTTCTACCAAAAAGCATCTCACTTTTCTGTATTCAATTTTATCTGCCACACTTGTCTGCTAATTCTGCTAATTGTTGCTGGTGACAGCATAGTCTATGACTGCCCCATTCATCCAGCCAAAACGCATGGTGTCACATTTGTCTGTGTTGAACTTCAACCACCAATTATTCACACATTAGGACATAAACTTACATCATTTGCTGCAGTCATCTCCAGTATGACTATTTCCCTCCATAATTTGGTTCCATTTGCAAATTTAGAAATTGTGCTTCCAATTCCAAAGTCAAATCTCTAACATAAATTGTAAACAGCAGTGTCCCCAACACTGATCCTTGATCATAAAGTATGAAGAGATTTTATGAGAAGTTTCATTAAGAATTACACGAGACACATTCATTTTTTTAAAATGATATTATGCAAAAACATAATGTTGATTACAACACACTACCTATGGGGACTACACAGTACATGGAACAAGACTGCTCACTGTCATCTCAGAAAATCTAATGTGCCCTCTGGAAGACTTCAGACACTGCACATTTCTAGATCTATAAGTGACTGACATTCTGTGATTAGTGTGACTGTCAATACAGATACCTTCCTCTTTGTACTGGGACCTACACCTGGGCTGTGAACCGCAGGGTCACTTTCAGTTGCCTGGTTCCTCCAGAAACACTCACTGATTCATTCACATTGTTCTAGCACTCAGGATTCAGGTTGAAGCAAGCATCTCTCAGAGAGTGGTCACAATTGGCTGTCTTTTTCAGAAGCATCATGGAATAGCAAACATGAAGGTCTTAGTTCAGATCAGGTTAAAATCTAGCAGGGGCTCCAATTTCCTGTATAATCTGTGGAGATTTTATGCATCCTTTCAAACCCTGGGGTTCACAGAGATCTCAAGATCAATGTCATTGGCGGGGGGTGAGGAGGGTGGGAGATTGGGGCAAGAATGCTACCAATGACCCCGGGATCAATTTCAGGGACGGTTGTGGAGGACACCAGTAACCCCTAGTTCTAGCCTTTGGATTATTGAGGTTAGCTAAGATTGTAAGGTGGACTTTGAAACAATGAGCTGCGTTTCTATCCATCTCTATAAGTACAGTGCAATTTCCCTAATCACAAACTCCGCTGTTGCTGAGGATAGAGACAGATAAATGTAACAAGACAGCAAAATATTAATTTGCCAAAATCCTTGCATGCAGATGAGTCTCCAGCAATCTCCATCTGGTCTATCTGGTCTGACATGTGTGGGGAATTCACACGTGACATGTTCTTTGGTCTGTCAACATCTCCTTGATCCTGTGGTATTCCTACACCTCCAGTGAGCAGGAATTGGACGGCAGACTCCAGACAGGTGTAACAATTACGCTGAATTATAGACATGTTGTAGTGGTCCAAGTGCAACTGTGTATGCCCAGTCCATCCCCTCACTGTAAATTCATGAAGAATTTCCTCCTCTTTCCTTTCAGAAGAAGGGACAATTTGTATCTTTACAATACACTGGATAGCTAATACACACACACTCCAATCCAGCATCAATCACACCACACAAAATACCTCCAGCATCAGAGGTAGAATTCATTCAACTCTTTGCAATACAGCCAGATGTTTATTTCTGTGGGGACTTTTGAAACTCCAGTCAGTGCAGAGTTACATGGCCTGGTAACCGCTGATGATCAGAAAAAGCTCTTATGGACAATAGTAATAGACAGTATCTCAGTATCCTTTGGTCTGATCTTGGTTTGGAATTTCTTCTGTTCCCATGCTAGGCTGATCTGGAGGTGCTATCTGGTCAAAGCAGTGAGTTTTGATTGTTTTAAGGTAATGGCCCTTTCATTTGTGGATGAGATGCTGGTATTTCAGGGAGCACAATGTGTGTCAGGGTTAACATTGGCAGAGAAGACCTGGGTCCAAATATTGTTCGATCTCTTCGAATCCAGTCAGTGCAAGCTGAGGACTCCACACAGTTTCCAGATTTAAACTCCCAAAGTCCAGAATTATCAGGGAACTTGACACCAAATCCTAGAACACAAATGTACATGTTAGGCTAAACCAGCTTCAGGATCTCGGTACCAAGAATGACTCCTTTCATCAATGGGTTAATTATTTTTCAGGATGAATTTACATAAAATTTACAGCACAGAAATAGGCCATTCAACCCAAATCAATCCATGCTGGTCCAGAAGTGAGTTCCACATTCTACCTACTGAGAAAAGAGAATTTTCTACTGGAATTATTAGCTTTAATCTCATATTCATCACCCCAAGTTGTAGAACCCTTTACAAATCTTCTCTGTATATACAGTGCCATACCCCTTCAAAGACTCCATCAGGTAACCTAGGAATGTTCACCACATACCCAGACAGTTCAGCCCAGACGTGAATCTCTCTGAATGAAAAGATTTTCTCCCATCACATTTGCAAATCACTTTATATCCGGGTAAAAACCAAAAGGAACTGCAGATGCTGTAAATCAGTAACAAAAACAGAAGTTGCTGGAAAAGCTCAGCAGGTCTGGCAGCATCTGTAAAGAGAAAATTAGAGTTAACGTTTTGGGTCCGGTGACCCTTCCTCAGTTCTGACCCAACTGTTAACTCTGACTTTCTCTTCACAGATGCTGCCAGACCTGCTGAGCTTTTCCAGCAACTTCTGTTTTTGTATTTTATATTTGGGCCCTCCCATTCTCGATTGAGCAGGAACAGTTTGTCCCTATCCACTGACCAGACCCATCACGATTTTGAAAATGTCTTCTTAGTTTTCTCTCTCCAAGTTGAACAGTGCCAACGTCATTGATCTATCTTCATAACTGAAGTCTCTCATCCCTGGAACTATCCTTGTAAACCTCTTCTGTGCTCTCTCTCCAATGTATTCACCTCCTTCCTCAATACTTGAACAGAGGTCTAACAGACATCTAGAATAAGTTCAGCATCAGCTCCTTGCTCTTGTATTATATGCCCCTATTAATAAAGCTTAGGACACCGTATGCTTTATTAACAGCTCTGTCCTATCATCTTCAGCAATCTACACAGAAATACACTCAGATCCCTCTGTTTCTGCACTCCCTGTTTAAAATTAGCTGTCCATGTTCTTCTTCACCCTTCTCTGCATTGAGCTTCACCTGCCACCAATACACCACTCCATCAACTAGAATTATAGAATCCCTACAGTGCAGAAAGAGGCCATTCGACCCATAGAGTCTTCACTAACCCTCCAAAAAGCATCCTGCTCAGACCAAGCTCCCCCTACCCTATTCCCATAACCCTGCATTTATAGTAGCTAATCAACCTCACCTACACTTCCCTAGACACTATGGAGCAATTTAGCATGGCCAATCCACCTAACCTGCACATCTTTGTGACTGTGGGAGGAAACCGGAGCACCCCAAGGGAACCCACGCAGACACCAGGAGAATTTGTAAACTCCAGACAGACAGCAACCAAGGCTGGAATCGAACCGGATCCCTGGCTTTGTGAGGTTGCAGTGTTAACCTCTGAGCCACTATGCCAACCTTTGTCTATGTTCTCCAACAATTTGTCTATCTTTTGAATCTTTTGAAGTTCTACTCTGTCCTTGCATCATCATGCTTTCAAGTTTTGTATCATCTTCAAATGCTGAAAATGATCCCTGAACACCAAGATCAAGATCATTAATATACATCAGGAAAAGCAAGAGTCTCAACGTCAATCTCAAGGTGAATTCTACTACAAACCTTTCTCCAGCCCAAAATATATAGTGAGCTTGACAGTTTCCATCGCTCAGCCGATTTTGTATCCTCGTTGCTACTGTTCCTTTTACTCCATGAGCTTTCAGCTTTCTCCCAAGTCTGTTGTGTAGCAGTTTTACAGCATGGAAAGAGGCCCTTTGGCCATCAAGTCCATGCCAGTCATCAAGTGTTTATACACTGTAATCCTATTTTCCAGCACTTGGCCTGTACCTTTGTATGCTGTAGCATTTCAAGTGTTCAAGTAAATACTTACATGCCGTGATAATTCCAGCTTCCAGGCAGAAGGTTCCAGATATCCATCATCCACAGTAAAAAAAAAAAACCTCACATCCCCTCTAAACCACCTGCCATTACCTTAAATCTGTGACACCTGGTTATTGAACTCTCAACTAAGGGGCAAGGTTTCTTCCTATCTACCCAAACAATTCCCCTCAATTTGTACACCTTAATTACATCCCCTCTCAGCCTTCTATGCTTTAAGGAAAGCAACCTAGCCTGTCTTGTCTCTCTTCATAGCTTAATCACTCCAGCTCAGACAACATCCTGGTGAATCTCCTTTGCACACCTCATATCTTTTCTGTAGTGTGGTAACCAGAACTATTACACAGTACTCCAGCTGTGGACTAACAAAGGCTATACAGCTCTAACATAAACTGCTTGCAAAATACGAAAGAACTGTGGATACTGGAAACTCCTTTTATTCAATGTCTTGACTAATAAAGTCAGGTCATAGAGTCATACAGTTATACAGCACGGAAACTTCGGTACAAATTGTCCGCACCAACCATATATCCTAAACTAATCTAATCCCATTTGCCAGCATTTGGCCCATATTCCTCTAAACCCTTCCTATTCATGTACCCATTCAGATGTCTTTTAAATGTTGTAATTGTATCCACCTCCACCACCACCTCTGGCAGCTCATTCAATACACGCACTACCCTCTGCGTGAAAAAGCTACCCCTCAGGCCCCATTTAAATCTTTCCCATCTTACCTTAAACCTATGCCCTCTAGATTTGGAGTCTCCTACCCTGGGGAAAAAAAAACGACCTTGTCTATTCATCTTATCCATGCCCCTCATGATTTTATAAACCTCTATAAAAGGTCACTCCTCAGCCTCTAACACTCCAGGGAAAAAATCTCCAGTCTATTCAACATCTCCATACAGTTCAAACTCTCCAATCACAGCAACATCTTTGTAAATCTTTTCCCAACCCTTTGAAGTTTAACAACATCTTTCCTGCAGCAGGGAGACCAGAACTGAATACAGTATTTCATAGCTTTCTTAACCACCTACCCAGTTGCCTTAAGGATCTGTGGATACGACACAAAGATAGGTGGAGGGACAGGTGGTGTTGAGGAAGCGGATAGGCTGCAGAAGGACTTTGACATGCTAAGCGAGTGGTAAAGTGGCAAATGGAATACAATATGGCAAAGTGTGAGGTTGTGCATTTTGGTAGGAAGAATATAGATGTAGATTATTTTATAAATGGGGAAAAGCTTCAGAAATCTGAAGTGCAAAGGCGCTTGAGAGTCCAAGTTCAGGATTCTCTTAAGGTTAATATACAAGTTCAGACAGCAGTTAGGAAGGCAAATGCAATGTTGGCATTCATTTCAAGAGGGCTAGAATACAACAGCAGAGACGTACTGCTGAGGCTGTATAAGGCTCTGGTCAGGCCACATTTAGAATACTGCAAACAGTTTTGGACCATATAGTTAAGGAAGGATGTGCTGTAATTTGGAGGGTGCCTAGAATAATTTTACAAGAATGATCCTGGGAGTGAAGGGCTTGTCATATGAGGAGGGTTTGAGAACGTTGATGGATTTTAGAAGGATGAGAGAGGATCTGACTGAAACTTACAGGATTCTGACAGGCCTGGACAGAGTGGAGTTGGAGAAGATGTTTCCACTGGTAGGAGAGACCAGGACCAAAGGCACAGCCTCAGAGAAAAGAATTGACACTTTAGAACCGAGATGAGGAATTTCTTCAGCCAGAGGGTAGTTAATCTGTGGAACTCATTGCTGCAGAGGGCCTTGGATGCCAAGCCATTGAGTGGATTTAAGACAGATAGATAGGTTCATGTGGGAGCAAATTACTGCAGATGCTGGATACAGCAGGTCAGGCAGAATCCATGGAGAGACAGCAAGCTAACGTTTCAAGCCCAGTTGACTCTTCATCAGAGCCTATATATAGGTTCATGTTTAGTAAGGGGATCAAGGGTTACAGTCAGAAGGCAGGAGAATAGGGTTGCGAAACCTATCAGCCATCTTTGAATGGCGGAGGAGACTGGACTCAAAATGCTAACTCTGCTTTCTTTACACAGATGCTGCCAGACATGCTGCATTTCTCCAGCAATGTGTGTTTTGGTCCTGCAAACACACCAGGTTAAGGCTAAATAACAAATGCTACAAATTCTTCTTAGTGCAAGTTTAAGAAAAGCTTTGAATTTCATTAGTTATTTTTGATGGTCAATCTCTCTGCTTATACATTATTTTGTAACCACATTCTTGGCTTTGGATGGGATCCCTGGCTTCTGAACTGAAGCCAGTGTCTAAGAGTTTGTCTTTGCCCTGTGAACAAGAGGACAGTGCAATCTGCATGAAAGTACTTGCTGTTCTGTCACATCCAGGAGCAACAGGACAAAGAATGGTTAATGGGTTGTATGTGATATAAAGCTAGATGGAATATAGTTTGGAATGTGTTGTTCACTCCTGGCAGAGGTCAGACACAAGGCCTTCTGCAAGAGCTCAACTAATGTCATTTTATGAGTTTAAAATGTAGCAGCTTTGGAACATTAGTCTTTATTTCATATGGCTGAAATACAAAGGGTTGAAAGTTATGTTATGTAAAGCTCTAGTTAAGCCCCATTTAGATGATTGCATTCTTCATGGGCACTGCACCTCATGAAGCAAACTGACTTCAGAGACAAGATTAATGGGTGATCGCATGGGAATTTAAATTGAAGAAAAAGTTGATGGAGGGAATCTAATTTGCTTTGATAGCAAATCCAGAACAAGATGACAGACATTAACTTTACAGTAAGGCCTTGATGGAAATATCAGAACACATTTCTTCATACAAAGTGATTTAAAACCTGGAACTTTGCAGACCACATGAGGGAAAGCATGTTCAACTGAAGTTGACAATCAGCAGGTTCATTAGGAAGAAGCTTCTAATTAAGAATTCATGCTGTTTTTAAAAACTGAGCTTAATTGCAATATGACATCGTGTGTGCACGCCTAGGACAAAGGTAAACTTTCCCTCCTCCTTCCTCTGACCTGCCTGCCGCCTTTGACATGGTGACATCAGCCTGCAGCCCCTTGCCATTCTCCTCCAGTTGGGTGACACTGCTCTCACCTGGTCCATTCTCATTTATCTAATTAAAGCTGAAGAATCATCAGCAATGGCCTCATTTCTGCTCCTGTATCATTACCTCTGGCATCATCCAAAGATCTACCTTTGGGCCTTTCTGAATTTCTCATATGCATGCAGCCCCTTAGCAATATTGGTGATTAGATGTTCAGTAATAGCAGATGTTTGAATTGCCTATAAAAGTGACCAACACTATTTAATATCAAAGCGAGACCCAAACTTTGTAATCACGCAAATGTGTAATTTTATTTGAATATTGCAGAATATAAATTGTTCCTTAATAATAAAGAAACAACCTTATATTCGCACGCACTCACTCCTTTCCTGTGGGTCCTTTATTATTCACCATCATCACCCCTACTCTTCCGTCAAATCCCTCTTTCTACTTTCCAGGTCATGTTTCTACACTGGCAACCGAACATTTCGTACCACACAATTGCACAATTTTACCTTCTGTTATTTCCAGGCAGTTAGGTGTCGACAGGAAGCTGGGCTTCAATGTCCACTCGACAGATGGGACATTTCTTACTGGTGGCCAACCATTGGTCCACACAAATCTGGTGGAAGAGGTGCATGCATGGAAGGCGCCTGCAATAAAGAGTTAATAGTGTTATGGATGGCCTGGAATCTCGGTCATCAGTGTCTGTGATGCTACCGACACAATTCGCAATTTTAATTCTCCAGAGATAAATGGGGAGATTTTGATTGTAAAATTTGGGAAATTCTTCAAGCACAAATTCAATTCAGGGGAGAATTCTACATCTCAAAAAGCAAGCTTCAGTCTGACTTGTATTGAATTTGACACCAAAACAAACATTTCAGCACAAAAATGCTTGGAAGGATAAACAGAATAGTTGAATGTTAATGGAATACAGGCCAGTCTAACACTGGGAAATCCAAACAGAATATTCTAAAATGGGAAGAAATGACATCAGAAGAGGGATGAAGTCCACGAAACTACACAAAAGTGATGCATAAAACTGACCTAGTGCTAGTATCCTGGTCAATCTGATAGCCTAAGACAGCAGACAACGTGGAGGGGAAGTGTGAAAAAAGAATCAGGAAAGTAAAAATTCACAAGCATTAAGAGAAATGCCAAACCTGCAAAGCAGAGAAATGATTTGGTTAAAAATAAGCAGAATGGGTCAAGAAGGGACAGTCGAGTATCTAAGTTAACAGGAGCTCAGGGAGAAGTAGAAATAAGTTAAAGCTAATGGCACTGTACAGCAAATTGTGCTAAGCCTGTGCAAGATGATAAATAAATTAATAACACAGATATAAGCTTGATCTAACAGCTATCACATGGTTGCAGAAACAAGATAGCTAAGGTAGGCTGGGAAAACAGATTAAAAGATAGGACAATAGCATGGCAAACTTCCATGAATCACCGATGGAGTTTAAAAACAGGGAGGCTATGCTGCAGCTGTATAGAGTCCTGGTGAGGCCACACCTGGAGTACTGTGTGCAGTTTTGGTCTCCTTACTGGAGAAGAGATATACTAGCACTGGAGGGGGTGCAGAGGAGATTCACTCGGTTGATTCCAGAGTTGAGAGGGTTGGATTATGAGGAGAGACTGAGTAGACTGGTATTATACTCATTGGAATTCAGAAGAATGAGGGGAGATCTTATAGAAACGTATAAGATTATGAAGGGAATAGATAAGGTGGAGGCAGGGAGGTTGTTTCCGCTAGCAGGTGAAACTAGGACTAGAGGGCATCGCCTCAAAATAAAGGGAAGCAGATGTAGGACTGAGGTCAGGAGGAACTTCTTCTCCCAAAGGGTTGTGAACCTGTGGAATTCCCTGCCCAGTGAAGTGGTTGAAGCTACCTCGCTCAATGTTTTTAAGGCAAGGCTAGATAAATTTTTGAACAATAAAGGAATTAAGGGTTATGGTGAATGGGCAGGTAAGTGGAGCTGAGTCTCAAAAAGATCAGCCATGATCTTATTAAATGGCAGGGCAGGCTCGAGGGGCCAGATGGCCTACTCCTGCTCCTAGTTCTTATGTTCTTATGTTCAATGACAGCAGTGGGTAACATCAGCAAGAAGCACGATAATAACTCAGCAAGCTCCTTCAACTGTACCTTCCAAACCTGAACCTCTAGTATCATTAGGGACAAGGAAGCAGATACATGGGAACATGCCACCTACAAGTTCATCTCCAAGCCACTCACCATCCTGACTTGGAAATATATTGCTGTTCCTTCACTGTCACTAGATCAAAATGCAAGTTTACTGATAATACAAAGGCAGGTAGGACCCGTACAGAGTCAGGTTGCAAAAGGATAGAAATAGGTTAAATGAATGAGGAAGAACATGGCAGATATATAGAAAATTTGTATAAGCATGAAGTTATTTGCTTTGGAAGGGAAATCATAAAGCAGTTTTTTTTAAACAAAATAGTGAGAGAATGGGAAATACTAGTATTCAGATTGACTCGGATGTTTCCTTGTACGAAAAAGTTACCAAGTCAATATTCAGCAAGCAATTAGGAAAGCAAATGGCTCCTAACACAAAGGGATTGGAGTAAAAGAGCATTATAAAAAGGCTACTGGTGAGACCACATCTGGAGTATGTATACAGTTATGGTTTCCTCACCCCAGAGTGAGTGCCACAAAGGCTCACTCGACTTGCACGTATGAGGGGACTCTCCTACAAGGAGAAATTGAGTAGTCCAGGCCTTTATTCTCAGGAGCTTAGAAGACAGAGACAATGTCATTCAAATTCTTAAGGAGTTAGTTGTTAGATCCTGGGTGGATGTACTGACAACCTGGACTTCTGCTGAGGTTTCTCACCTGACATCTTCCCCTTCCTCTAAAGGTGACAGACATATTGTGCATTTCTCCTCCACCTCAGCCGCCTCCTTCCCTTCCTCACAGGTCTCCAGCGTCCTCTGCAATATCAAATTTGTTGAGTGAAATGTACAGGCTAAAGCAATATTAATCCCAACATTGCTGAATATAGAAAAGCTTCAAGACTATATCTTGAGATAGACAATTGGAAAAGAGACTGTAGTTACACAGTTCCAATTCACTAGCTTCAAATTAATGTTTCTTAAAACCCTAGACAGATGCACTGAGAAGATGATTGCTACGTGCAAAGGCTAGCTACAAAAAAAAACTCACCTTCTCATATTTGTGCAGGAAGGTGTACCTCTCAATGGTGCTTTGCGATGCTCCATGGTTTAAATCACTGAACTGATCCTCCAGGTGCAGCAGGTCCTCAAAATGAAAGAGGAGATAATGTCACAAAGCAACTCAAAGCTGCAGCATCCAGACAGTCGGTCTATTCGGACATTGTATATAACTACTCAGCCCTTTGAATCTTATCGTTGAAGTTACTACAATGATGAAGCAAGGCAACAAGAACTATTGATTCGGCATTTATTCCTTTGAATTAGGTGCAGAAACTGCCTAATTAATTCACATACTACCCAAGGCTCACTGGGTGTCACACTCGGCTGATTCAGAAAGACTGGAATTCAGAGAAATAAGCCTGTTGTCCAACTTTACACTGCAGAGCAAGTACTGGACTGCCAGAGGAGATAATACATTAGGCCAAACAGTCTTCTCAGCTAAAGGATCTCCGAATCTATTCAAGGAGCAGAGGAATAAAAATAAAGTTCTGGCCTTTATTGGTTTTCAATTAGAACAGATTATCTGGTCATTTATCCCACGGCTGTTTTTCATTAAAATGTAAAATAGTTACGCAGCACATTAGGTGACCTGCCGTGAACATATCTGTGGGATCTTGCTGTGCATAAATTGCCTGCCGTATGCCTTTTGTTACCACATTCCCTACATGTAAAAGGACTCCGTTTGGGACATACTGAGATTGTAAATGGCATTATGTAAACGTAAATTCTCTCTTTATCCACCCCTTTTTGTTTATTCTGCCTGAGTTCAATAAACCTATGAGCATCAGCCACAAAGTTGCAGAATTGGGATCAATGAAAAAACATTCCAAGTATGAAACAGTACAGAGATGTTCAGCACATATTTATAACTGTGAAGAGAGTGTAGTGAAGAAGGCATACCCAAGCTGGACACAATAATTCATCAATTCTTTGTTGCTTATACCACTTCATCTACATCAGTTTTGTTTGGTCTTGAAGTACGTAAAGATGTTGGTGCTGCTGGGATATGACTGTGAGACTTTCCAGAATCTAAGGATACTGGAAAGAAATTTTATCATTGCATTTTTTCTTAATTCATTCATGGAACGTGGGCGTCCAGAATCGTTTGGTTAAAATCCTGAAAGAGTTATTTGATCCTGAGAAAGTTTGAGCCGAGTTATATGAATGTTCCGGAAAGAAGCTACCACATTCTGATGACTTGGAGTTGAAGCCCTAGTAGGGGAATACAGAAGGGAATTCTTTCCAGTGTGAGTCCTATAAAGGGGTACTTTTTTGAATTAATTGGATTATATTTTTACCATGTATTTTGAAATCTTTATGTGTCATATGTAAATAGTTTATTTTATCTTCATTTGCTTTGCATAATAAACTAATATGTTTTATTGTTAAAACTAAATCTGCAACATTGCATGTGTTTGATCCAGTGAGAAAGCACCTTGTTCAGACCAGCAAAAAAAAACTAAAATATGATCTATCAAACTTGATTTCCGTCTGAGATCTGACTTGTCCAGTAATATCATCAACTGGGATAATAACAATAGCCACTTCCTTTAATATCCTGGGATGCAACCATATCAGGTCCAGGGGAACTATCGACCTTTAGCCCCATTAGTTTCTCTCATACTTTTTCTCAAGTGATACGTTATTATATTTATTTCTGCTCCTCTTCTGCCCTTGGTTGTTTAGTACCTTAAGAATGCTATTAATGTCTGCTAATATGAAGTCTAAACCAAAATATTTATTCAACTCCTTTGCCATTTCCTCATTCCCCATCATTATTCCTCCACATCCACCACCAACCACTTTACTTCATTCCAAAACAAAATGGTAGCAGAGGAAACAACATTCCCTTACTGGCACTAAATAATTCCAAAGCTTGTACAGCTGTAAAGTTCATGGGCACAGACACAGAAAGTGGTGTTGATCATCCACTAGTGTTAACACCTCCAGCCATCTCAACTTGTCAAACCACTGGAAACAAAAGCCAAGAGTGGGGTCAGCCATGTGCAATCCATCCTCACTGTAATAAACTCTTCCTTGCCAATACTGTCACACATGCCCTGCTGGATTCCAACATGCACTTCTTTCATATTCACTCACAGACACTCGCAGACAGGACACAGGAAAAGAAACAGGAATTCTTCTTAGCTCTTTGGAACGTACAAATTTGCCTGTATAAAATCAACACTTTCCAAACCCAGAGCTTCTTGGTATGGCTGGGAATGATTGCAATGCAATATTGCAACACAGAATTTAAAGCAAAAAACTCACCTCGCAGGGGAGAGCCAGTTAACAGAGCTATCCACAAGCCAAATTCCATAGAATCCCTAGTGTGGAAGCAGGCCATTCAGCCCATTGAGTGCACAGCGAACCTCCGAACAGCATTCCATCCAGACCGACCCCCTACCCTATCCCTGCATTTTCCACCCTATCCACCTAACCTGCACACCTTTGGACTGTGGGAGGAAACCGGAGCACCTGGAGGAAACCCATACAGACAGTTACCAGAGGCTGGAATCGAACCCGGATCCCTAGTGCTTTGAGACAACAGTGCTAACCACTGAGCCACCGTGCTGCCTCATAATACATTCTTCTGGTTTGACAAGCCAAAGAGAGACAGGTGAAAGTCAGATGTTAGTGTTGCTATCAAATCTGTTACTGGAACGTTTGAACACTCTCCCTGGGGATGTAAATAATCTCATGACTCTACACCTATTTCTTAAGAACATTGTGCAATAATCAGTGCTTATGCTCCAACCATGACTAGCCTGAGGATAGTGAGGACAAATTCTATGAGAACTTGTACATAACTATTGTAAACATGCCACAGGACAAGTTCATTATAATGGGGAACTTCACTGCAAAGGCAGGAGCAGACTATCAAGCCCATGGTGGGGGATGATGTTCTGGGGGTCAAAGTGTAGGGAAATACGACAGTAATGCAGACTTCTTTTGAGACTTCGCAACCACTGGATTACATCAATCAGCAGTAGCATCTTTAGACAGAGACAAAGTACAAACATGGATACACCCAGGATCTCAACTTTAGCATCAGATTGATTATTCATCACCCGCAGAGCAACATAAAAGATATCTGATCACTAGATTGATGAGAGGAGTGGAGTGCTCGGTAGACCACAGGCCACTGTACTCCAAGATGATATTTGTTATTTCATCAAAAAAGACAACCATGAAGTACGTACCAACAGTCCCCCACCCCAGACCCCACCCGCGTAAAGAGGCAGATGTGTGGAAACTGGCATCTGCTGAAAGCTGCACACAACTGAAGCTCAGACTTGAGAAAAAGTCAGTCAATCTCCAAAGAAAACTCAAGTGTTGATGATGAAATGCCATTGGTCAACCTTCAAATCAACAGCTCTGGAACTGGCTGATAGTGATATGGGAACACAAAAAAAAAATGACCAAGATCGGTTGAACGAAAATGATCATCACATTGAGGAACAGCTACAGGATGAAAAATGCTGCATGGTTGGGAAACAGACAAATCTGCTGCTGAGTGGTCACTTCAGATGAGCAAAAACAACTTGCAACAACAGCTGCAAAGGTGCAACGTGCACAGGCAAACAGACCACAGAACTTCAGGCTCACACAAGAGGAATTTCTATAAAGCTTTGAAGACTGTGTAAAGTCCTCCACTGGGGGATGATGCATGTCCACCACAGGCTGGCAGAAAAACTAACAGGAATGAACTACCGAGGGAGTGGTCACAAATAGTGGCACTGCTTTCTTCAAACAATCCAGACACTTGGCAAAATTTGTATTTCAAAACCAATTCAAACATGAGCAGCTTTATGGACTCTGCTAGAAAGAAAAACTTTGATGTTGTTGAAGTCTTTAACGAAAAAGTAACCAGAAATCCTGTATTTAAAGAAGTGCACTATTAGAAAATTAATATAATCTTACGTTTTATTGCGAGGGGAACTGAATGCAAGAGTAAGGAACTTACGCTTCAGTTAAACTGTTCTTGGAGGGTTGAATGTCTTTGGAATTCCCTTCTTCAAAAGGCAATGGATGCAGAATCTTTAAAATATTTTTAAGGTAGAGGTAGATAGATTCTTGATTACCAAGGGAAATGAAAGATTATTGGAGATATGTAGGAATGTAGAGTTTAGGCTAAAACCAGATCATATAGATCAGTTGGAGGCATGGGCAGAAAAATTGCAGATGGAGTTCAATCCAGACAAATATGAGGTGATGCATTTTGGAAGGTCAAGTAGAGGTAGAAATTATCAAGTGAACGGCAGAATCCTTAGGAGGAGTATTAATATGCAGAGATCCTCATCTCTTGGTTTAATGGGTCACCCCTTATTTTTAAACTATTATCCCTAGTTCTACATTATCCCAGCATCCATTCCGTTAAGTCCCCTCAGGATCTTTTATTTTTCAATTAAGTCACCTCTGGCTCTTCTAAACGCCAGAGGATACAGGGTCTAGCGTCAAAGTCACAGAGATCTACAGCACAGAAAAAGGTCCAGAGATCACTGAAGGTGGCAGCACAGGTAGATAAGGTAGTTAAAAAAAGGCCGACTGCATGCTTGCCTTCGTCGCAAGCAGCATCGAGTACAAGGATAGACAAGTTACACTGCAGCCTTTTAGAACTTTAGTTAGGCCACACTTGGAATATTGTGTACAGTTCTGGTCATTACACTACCAGAAGAATGTGATACTTTGGAGAGGGTACAGTAAAGGTTTACTAAGATGTTGTGTGGTATGGGGGATTTTAACTATGAAGAAAGGTTGGATAGACTGGGTTTGTTTTCACTGGAACGCAGGAGGTTGAGAGGCAACCTGATAGAAGTTTAAAAGATTGTGAATGGTATGGGTAGAGTGGAAAGTATGAGGCTTTTTCACAGGGTGGAGGGGTCAATTACTAGGGGACACAGGTTCAAGGTGCAAGGGGAAAATTTAAGAGAGATGTGCAAGGCTCGTTTTTCACACAAAGGGTGGTGATTGCCTGGAACGTGCTGCCAGAGGTAGTGCTGGAAGCTGACACAATAGCAGCATTCAAGAACCACCTCGATGAATACATGAATAGGAAGGGAATAGAGGGATATGGATCCTGTTAGTGAAGACATTTTTAATATTGAAGCACAAAACGTGTTGGCGCAGGCTTGGAGGGCTGAAGGGCCTGCTCCTATGCTGTATTGTTCTTTATTCTAGATCAGCCATGATCTTACTGAATGGCAGAGCAGGCACGATGGGATCAATGGCCTGCTCTTGTTCCTTATTTGAATGCAATAAAGGTACTAATATACATCCAACAAAGATACTAATTTAACCACAATTGCTTTACAGCACTACAATAGTAAGGTCTTTACCTGGTAGCCCCTGTGCATTGTGACATGGCTTTGCATTCCCCGCAGACCATGATGAGGAAACACTTGCAGATGTGGGTGCATGAAGATATCAGGCATTACCTAGCATAAAGACAGAAAGAAAAAGCCACTGTAAATTTCTTAAAGCTTTACAGGTTTAGCTAACACACAAAACATTCAGCTCAAATATTAGTAAGCATTCAGCTCAAGTACAGTATGCAGTTTCAGAACTAACTATTGGAATTTAGAGGAAGTATAAATCATTAGAATATTGTCTTGTATGACAAAATACAGATGCAAAAGACCAGAACTAGATTTTCTTCCCTCATTTCAACAATGCAGATTAAGGTGTGATAATAAAGAGTAAATTAACGAAAAGATGTAGATCAGAAACAGTTTTTTTTTTTTAAAAAGTCGGTTTAAAAATAAAGAACAAGTGTCAATAGATATAAAATTAATTGCATTTTAAAGCTAGAGGCAGGAAAACAAAAAAATCAAACATAAATAAGAGCAGTAAAATGTTGGAAATCCTCAGTAGGTCTGGCTGGATCTATGAAGAGGGAAACAGAATTAACATTATCAACCAGAAATGGTAACTGTGTTTTTTCTCCACAGATACAGCTAGACCTGCTGAGGATTTCCATATTTCTTTCTTAAAATTTATTAATCAAGATTTTGCTTTGCCACAGGAGAGGTATTGGAGGACTGGAGGACAGCTATTGTGATACCATTACTCAAGAAAGGAGCAAGAGATAAAGGAAACTATAGTCTAATCAGTCAAACCTCGGTGGTGGGGAAACTATTGAAAGCAGAATTAGTCTGCACTTGGAGAGGCAGGGATTAGGTTGCAGACATGCTTGCCGAGCCAGTGGTTTTGGTTGAAAATGTTTCGTCACCCTGCTAGGTAACATCATCCTCTGGTGAAGCGTCAGTGTTCTGTTCCACTTGTTAATTATATGCCTTGGTTTGCTGGGGGTAATGAAGAACAGTCAGCATGGTTTTGTTAAGACAAGGTCTTGTCTGACGACCTGATTGAATTTTTCAAAGATGTAACGAGGTGTGTAGATGAGGCAATGGACTTTTTGTTACATACTTGGGATTTCAGCAAGGCTTTTGATAAGGTCTCACATGGGATATTCATAGGAAATCTAAGAGCCCTTGGGATCCAAGGAAATTTGGTTCATTGGATCCAGAATAAGTTGAGTGGCGAAGAGGAGGGTGATGGTCAAAGGACGTTTTTGTGACTGGATGCCTGTGTCCATTGGGGTTCTGCAGGGATCTTGTTGTTCTTGATGTATTTAAATGATTTAGGTTTGAATGTAGGAGGGTTGATCATAAGCTTGCGGAAGCTCCAGGTACAAGCCCCACTCCAGGACTTGATGGCAAAGGAAAGTATGATTATAATGCAGCCAAACAGGTTGAGTACGACTTCCAACAAATGCTAATAGCAGCTGATAAGAATGGAAGAGACGTCCAGTCACTCAACTGCCAATGCAATGACAAACCATACAGTATCATAGAGAAGACCACGTGGTCACAATGCAGAGAATGGGAGGGGTGGAAGAATCAAGAAGGATTACAACAACACAGAGACAGACAAATTGAACCAGTCTCCCTAACCCTGCGTTTGTAATACTGCAAAATTAAAATACTTAACGACCCTTGAAACTGCCCCAATGGTTCCTAACCAGACTTTGGTCGTAACGATATCAGACACCAAATTTATAACTTAAACAAAAAGTAACATTTTATTAATAATACAACAGCAAAATTAAACAAGGTAATCTAATTAATGTCTATGATTTAAACCCAATCTTCTTCAATTCTAGCCCCATCTCACATAAAGACATACAGACACAGTTAAGGAATAAATTAAAGAAAACAAAGGAAATGTAACTGGCCAGTTCACTTAAGCAATTTTCTTTATGTGTAATAACACAGGCACAAGCACTTGTATCTTGCTTGATTTCTGAAGACACTGTGCAATGCAAACACCTTCCAGTAGGCACTGAGGAATGTTCACTAATACTTATAACTGAGATTCTATTCTCCAAACTTCCAACAAGTTAATTTTGGGAGGATAATCAGAGAGCAAACATATCTCCTTCCTTTAGTTATGGCAGCCACAATCCTTCTGACAAAAAAAAAACAACACAGTTCAGAACTGGTTCAACCTTTGGTTTCTCTTTCTTAGACTAGTTAATAATTCAAACATCTGCCATCTGTTTAAACATATTGCTTCTCAGAGTTTAAACACCTATGCAGTTCTTTGAACAAGAACTGCCTGCAATCAAATTCAAGGCTTGACCTCATGAATAAATATCAGTTTGTTTGGAGGGTCACTGAACTCTGCTTTTTCTTCACGGATACTGTCAAACCTGCTGAGTTTCTTCAGCATTTCAGATTTTGTATCAGTTTGTTTGTTCTCCTTATCAATGCAAGAAATGTCTAAACAGACATTTGAAGAATTTGCAAGACAAGACGAAATGTGGGATCAATGGTTTAAAATTGCTGAAGTTAAAGAAACATTTTGAGAGGATAACAAACATTATGATTACTGAAGAATTCAGAAATAGCATTCCTGCAAACCTAAAAAAAAATTTAGAACTGTGTGAAGTATTAAAAGTCAGAGAAGCAGCAGTTCTGGCAGATAGCTATGATATCGCGCACAGACAAGTAGAATATGGTCAGATGGGAATCTACAACAAAACCGAAGGAATTGAAAATCTGCAGGTGGCATACATAATAGCTTTAGGGAAGAAACAGAAAGATGTCAAAGTAATAAACGAGAAAGTCTACAGCCAAAAAAAGTGTTTTAAATTAAATAAGATGCTTCTATTGTAATAAAACTGGACATATCAAAGCCAATTGCTAGCAGTTAAATGAGACTGACTGCAAATGTCGGAACATCTGAGGAACCTTCATAACAGCGGCATCAGGAAACAAAATAGGTATCAAAACTAGCGCAAATACAAAGAGAAAATGTGTCATTAAACCATTCTGGAAAGGTAGAGATGACTCCAGAAACTCAAAATTTTGTCTTTGAATATTGAAAGAGAAAATCAAACCACTGGAGGTTCTGAGTATTTCATCTCAAATGGAGATTTGAGAATTCTTTATGTTGCAACTCAAAAAGGTAAACCAATAATGATACTGACAGACACTGCAGCAAGACAGTAACTGATGCTGGGTTATGAGGCTACTTGTCTAGAGGGGTTTATGAAGGAAAAAGTATTAATTGGGGGTATACATAAAGTTTACAAACCAATTCCATATACAGATATAACATTGAGGCACTCAGGTTAGATACCACAATATTTTTTCTTCCAGAAAACTACTGCAGTGACCTACAAAAGCTAATAAAAGCTCTATTTGTGCCAATAAACCAGAAAAGCATCTTTGGCTGTTCAGAATGCTGATATATGGGATTATTAACAATAGAACAATATCCTTGCAGATTCAATCCAAACAGAATTCGCACAAGTGAGGGAATAGATGGACAATGACAATGTCCAACGATGGTTCTGAAACAAGACGGGTCACAAAAATTCTGTACCGATTATCACATTGTCAATGTGGTAAGAAAAACAGACTCGTATCCTACTCCAAGATTGGAGGAGCACATTGAAAGAATTGGACAGGCACAATTCACCACCATAATTGACTTAAAAGAATTTTGTCCAGTTCTACTGACTGATACAGCCAGTGAATATCAGGTTTTATAGTAACAGATGAACTTTATCAATTTAAAATCATGCCATTTGGAATAAAAGATGAATGCAATATTCCAATTGTCCAATAAAGTCAACTGCATAGGCCACATCAATGTTTTGGTTGTATTTAGCCAAAGTTGGAAGAATGTTTACATCAATTGACTAAACTATTTGATTGGCTACAAAATAAAACTGGGTTTAAATTTGTCTAAAAGTGAATTTGCCAAAGCAAAAGTGAAAATAAGGGTTATTTGGATTTTCCCATGTCCAGGATGATATGTGAAATTTTGCAATATGTTGCCATGAGTGGACTTCATCTTTGGTTTGTTCCAAACTTCAGCATTGTGGGTTTCTCTGACAAATGTGTTTAATTAAAGCAAAAAAATTGAATGGATACAAGAAAGTCAGAGTTTAACAAAATGACACCAGATTATAGTGACCTGACAAAGGAGCAGCGCTCTGAAAGCTCGTGATTTCAAACAACCTGTTGGACCATAACCTGGTGTTGTGTGACTTCTGACTTTATCCACTCCAGTCCAACACCAGCACCTCCATAAGTTGAAAGAGTATACAATTATTGGTGGGTGTGTTGGAGAGCTTGATGCAAAGGCTACTAAGATTCCATGTTCAGAGAGGCAGTGGCATTGGCTGTCTACCTAATTAAATTAATTAATGTACAAAATACATGGAAGTTATAATGCAGGAATAATCGCTTTGGCGCAACCACCCCATATCAGCAAGTTGAAAGTCAGAAGTCACATGACACCAGATTATAGTGACCTGACAAAGGAGCAGCAGTCTGAAAGCTTGGGATTTCAAACAACCTGTTGGACCATAACCTGGTGTTGTGTGACTTCTGACTTCCAACTTAATGATGTTTTAAAGTTGTTTCCTGCTCAGAATTACCGAAGTGTACAGTGTCTCTTTTATAGTTGGTGATAGCCATCAAAACAACATTCACTAAAATATACATCTACATTTCAAAGTCTGAATAGGAATTAGCATAGTTCTCTGATGTATATCGGATTTTATTCGAAGTCATTAAGGCTCAAGTCTTTGCATCTTTCATCTAACTCTATCAGCAAAATAGCTATTCCCTTCTCCCTTATATTTCTCCAAAAAGGTATCAAAATGACTGACTACAATCATCACCTGTAGCACAGAATTCCAAATTCTCACCACAGTCTGGGTAAAGAACTTTTTTCTTAATTCCCTGCAGTAATTCCTCACTTAAAATTATGATTATGTTTCTGAAAATCTCAAATTTAAGTGAGGCGTTGCTTCCTGTAGGAATGAATGTGCAAACCAGAGTTCAGTTCCTGCTGACAGGTTTTGCTCGGGAGAGAACAACCAACAGGTTGAAACACTGCACTGAGCATGTGTAACATTGTGTATTCCTAGGTGAAATAACTTGCAAAGTAAACCGTAAAATATAAATAGTTATAAGCTAGGTACCTCTGAGCAGGAAATGACTTTAAAACATTACATTGGCGGAATGGGATACAATCATAATTCCTAGATTCATAACCAAAATAGCTTGTAAGGTGAAATAAGTGTAAAAATATCAATAAAAATGAAACTTACTTGAAGAGGTTTTAAACTCACCAGGGTCCATCTAGTGACAAACATTGGTCAATGCAGGCTGAACTACTTGCACAAACCAAGACCTACCAGTAGGCAGAGTCCAAGATTTCACAATGCAAGTTCAGAAAGACATCCAGGAGAAAATGGGCAATGGAGACTTTAAAGGTAACAGAGTGGGGGAAACACGGAGCTGAGGGAACGGGGCAATGAGGAGGGACCTAGGATGGGATAAGAACCAGAAGGTGGCCAGGGGGACTGAGTGCTGAAGCGTGGGAAATAAACTGTAAAAAGGCAGGCGATACAGGAGGTCTATCACAAACAACACTGAACTGAAACTAAATATTAAATTAAAATATTGTTGCTACTTCACTTCATTAATGATATTGAACTTTAACTGAGTCAATTTTATACAGGACCTTGCTGTTTGATGTCTTGATGACTATTCATACTGATGGTCTCTTTCCCCAAAAACTTGAAAGAGGCACTCTGTCTACTCAGTTAAAACAGGATTTGGTAGGGAAAGGAAAAAGCAGAAATTGCTGGAAAAGATCAGCAGGTCTAGCTACCTCTGTGAAGACAAAACAGAGTTAATGTTTTGGGTCTGGTGACCCTTCCTCAGAACTTGGTAGGATTTTGTAATTACTCCCTAAATGTTCTTTTAAAGAGAAAAAACTCCCAAGTCTGTTAACCATAAATAGGAAAACTTCCCACTGGGGAATATCTTTGCAAATCATCTTTGCAACTTTTACAGTGCCTCCAAATCTGCCTTTTAACATTCTGTCCAAAAGTACATGACAACTACTTTAAGTGAAGTCCATCTAAGATTCAAAGCAACTTTTACATTTTTATCTTTAAATATTAAACCCTACTGCTTGATTGCAAATTGCAAATGCAGGTCTCTTTAGAATGGGAGCAGCAGAGAAAAAAAAGACACGAGTGGTGGGAACACGCTGGAAGTTGCAGCGCTGTGAAGAGAGACCAGTAATGATTTTGGCCAATTCTTGCTCCTTTCAGCCCTTTTACCATTCAATCATGGCTCACCTGGTTGTGGCCTCAACTCCACTTTCTTCTCAGCCCCAAAATCCCTGGACTCATGCCCATAAAAGGTCTGAATTTATTCAAGTCTGAGTTGGATGACGACCCAGTCTGCAATGCTCTCCACCAACGAAGAGAATTCCACAGACTAACAATCCTGAGATTGCAGCCACATAAACATGTCCAAATGCACAAAGCATTCAGAATAAGATAGAGGACTTGAAATTGCAAAATTGAGGCAAATACCTGATCTAGTGTCATTACGGAGACATAGTTACAAGACAACCAGATCTGGGAACTTAAAACTCAGGAATATTTGACCTTTCAGAAAGACAGGAGGGATGGAAAAGGTGGTGGAATAACACTGTTAAGAAGAGATGAAACAAAGGCAGTTATGAGAGATGATCTAGGCTCGCATGATGTACAGTTAATTTTGGTTGAGGTAAGGGTTAAAAAAAGACACTGGTAGGAGTAGTGTACAGACTCCCGAACAGTAGTCACACTGTGGTAAAAACAGTATAAATCAACAAATAATTGCAGATGTAAAAACAATACAGCAGTAATTATGGGTGACTTTAATCTTCATATTGATTGCATTAATCAAATTGAAAAGATGAATTATAACAACAAATTCATACAGCGCATTAAGAAATAGCTTTCCTAGAAAAATATGTCATGAGCAAACCGGGGACCATCTGGTAATGGGTAATAAGGCAGTTTTACTAAATGACTTCAGGAGTAAAAGATTCCCTAAAAACTCATGATCATAACATGATAGAATTTAACATTCGGTTTAAGAGTGAGAAGCCTGGATCACAAACAACCGACATCAAACAGGGCTTGGAGCCATTCTCAAGGCTGTTCCTTTGGTCACTTGCAAGTATTTGCTTGTTCACTACTTAAGTATTGCTATGCTACAAGTTGCTTCTCTTTGTCTACAGTGATGGTGGAAATCCTGTCACAATTCCCTACTTAGGATCTTCCTGGTTAGTGAGTTGGCCTGACTCCTGATGATACACGAACCTATGCATCTTTCAAAGAGCAGATCCAAGTCATATGTAAAACGTTCCAAAACAAAATTTATGAAAAAAATCTGCACAAAACTTTAGAAGAAACAGCAGGCAGAATAAAGAGAGTTGCTGGTAAAATTAATAGTGGGTATGGATGAATATAATTAAATCAAATTATTTTAAAAGTATAATTTAGTTAAATATAAAAATGCATTCGTTCCATCTTACCACAGGAATGGAGGGTGTCGCCATGGAAATCAGATGCAGTCTGGGTGGCACCAACTGGTAGCGGTGCAGGTGGACATGTCCAGAATGGTATTGTGGGAAGTTGGATGTCACCCTTTCTTCCCTGTGAATCCACAAAGATTAATAATTACATCAAAAGATCCAGTTCTCATCACAGGACTGTTCTTAGGGAGAATTGTGAGTAAATGAGTTTCCACAGAAATTACCAATTGCCATCCAGCCAGCATTGATTGAGGAACTGTCAAAAACTCGAACAAACATTCATCAGTTAAAGATTTGATGTGCTGAAATATCCTCTGGCTCTAGGAGCAAGGTCAAAATTCAGAAAGGGTGATAGTCTCATCTGAGGGAGGATTGCAACATGCAACATTGGGGCAGGGGTGCTGAGATACTTGTCTTGCAATTAGGGGCCCTCATAGCTTGGAGCCAGCAAGATGCAAATCACAAAAGAAAAGAGCTAAAAGCAAGCCAAGCCAGAGATATTATTCAGTAATCAATGTGGAGCTTTATTAATGTAGTCATGAATAGTACAATGATCAGAGATCAAATGTCACACTTTATATCCATTGCTTGAATAAAGCAAATTAGACCATATGACAACAACATTGGCAAGATGGCGACAGAGTAAGACGCTCCTGCCAGAGCTCCTCTGCTTCGCTTGTTCTTTTTCTCTTTCTTTTCTCTCAATTTTTTCTCTCCCCTTAGCTCCAAAGGTGAATCCTAGAACAGCTGGCAGGGGAGGCAGGCCTGGAACTTACCTTGGAGGAGTTGAGTGTTGGTACGGAATGGACTGAAGGCTTAGAGTGGAGCGGGGACAGCTGTTGAATTAGGGTCTGGCACAGGTGGTCAGACCACATGCAGAGGCCCTGTGCAGAGATGCTACAATGTAATGTTTATGAATTTTTTTTTAGTTGCTATAAAGTCAATCCTTTAACGATGTTTTATTTCTAACTTATATCTTAAACTCTGTAAAGTAAAGCAACTACTTTTTATTCCTCTTTTATATCCAAGATCTGTACCTATATACTTGTATCTAAGATGGCGCCATAAGAGGCAGACATTGTAAAAGCTTTTCACTGTACTTCTACAATGGAGTACACGTGACAATAAAGGATATTCTATTCTATTATAAGATATAGGAGAAGGCCATTCAGCCCATTGTGTCCACTCCGCCATTCAATGAGATCATGGCTGATCTGATAATTCTCAAAGCAATTTTCCTTCCTTTCCCCTTGATTCCCTTACTGATTAAAAAGATGCCTCTGACAGCCTGGATTATACTTAACGAACCAGCTTCTACTGGCCTCTGCAGTAAAGAATTCCATATAATTATCACCTTCAGAGAAGAAATTCTTCCCTATCTCATTCTTAAATGTGTAATGGGTTGAAGTGTTCTGAGAATAGGCAGAGAGGTGGAGCTGATGCTGAGATGAGACCAGCCAGGATCGCATCAAATAGTGGAGCAGGCTCAAGGCCTACTTCTGCTCCTAATTCTTAAGGTCTTACACTGAGATTCTGCCCTTTGGTCCTAGAGTCTCCCATAAGGGGAAAACAACCATTCTGCACCTACCCTGTTAAGTTCCCAAAGTATCTTGCATGTCTCAACAAAGTCACCTCTTATTCTTC
>NW_025968167.1:0-25000 GCF_021869965.1 Rhincodon typus
TGGGACAAGTGCAGAAAATTGGGATTAGTGCACTTTTACTGGTAGTTATGTTGGTGCAGACTTGATGGGCCGAAGGGCCTTTTCTGCATAGTATGAATCTACAAAACACTATTACAGGTCCAGGATGGAAGTATTAGCACAGGAGAAAAATATTTTATTGCAATGGCAAGCAACTGGAAGGTCAGGATCATACATATGAACAGAGCAGAGGTATTCTGCAAAGTGGTCAACCAGAATGTGTTTGGTCTCACCAAAGCAAAGAAGGCCACATTGTGAGTACCGAATTCAGTAGATTAGATTAACAGAGTACAAATAAAATGCTGCTACACCTAGTTTGGAACCTTGGACAGTGAAGGAGGACGCAGTGGAATGGCACATGTTAAACTTTCTGCAATTCTCTCAGGTCTAACCCTGCCTTTGCTATTAAATCTGCTGATAAGGATGGTGTTATCATCCAGCATGCCAACCATTACCTTGCAGAGGACGGGCGCCAACGCGCAGACATTTTCTCCTGTCACATTCTGGACCACGAACCCACCACCAAATTGTCAGTTGCCCTGCAATGCTTCCGTATTCTTTTGCTTTGTAAACATACATGTTCCCCTTCCAGAACCCTCCCTGCCTCTAATTAGTTTAAAGTCCACTCTACACCTTCATTATTGAATTCACCAGGGCACTGGTCCCAGCACTATTCAAGTGATACCCATCCTATAAGTATGGCTCCTGCAAATTTAACCCAAATACTCAAGGTCTGGAAGTTCCACAACCTAAACTGCTCTACTGGGGTAAAATATTCCCTTAGCTCTCTTAAAAAACTCATATACTAATCTTGCTTCTGATCCAGTCAAGTCCCTTTCGAACAGCCCTAAAAGTTTTCAACCAGGGTTTTCTGAACCAACAATCAATCCTTGATTAATCTAAACTGAAAACAAGCCGTTTTCATTCCACCCATTGTAAACCAACCCAGAAAAAAAATTCTGTTAATTCTCCAGAGGTGCCTACTCTCTGACACATACCACAATATGTGTGACTACAATAAATCAAAATCAAACTCTTTTTTCCCCAGGGTTCGGGAATCGAGGATTAGAAAGCATCAGTTTAAGGTAAGAAGGGAAAGAATATATGGGCAACTTTTTTTCTTTTTACAAACAGGGTGGTATTCATATGGAATGAGCTGCCAGCAGAAGTGGTTGAAATGGGTACATGAGTAACATTTAAAAGGCTTTTGGATAGGAAAGGTTTAGAAAGATATGGGCCAAGTGCAGAGAAATGGGGTTAACATGGATGGACATTTTGGTCGGCATGGACCAGTTTGGGCCAACGGGTCACTTTTGGTCACTTTTCTGGAAGGACTGTCTGGGCTAGTTTTTTTTTGTAAAAATCTTTCACAATAAATCACCAAGGTCCGTAACATCTCTATTTTAAAATCAAACAGCAAAAATGGTATTTAAATGTACTTTTTTTTTTAAAGTCAGTCACCGTTCATAACTCGGTAGTATAGAACACGAGTATTACTGTAATAAAAGGGACTTGTCACTGAAGCTTTTTGGCTTACACTCAGCAGGACAGGTGCAAAGTTACCAAATTTTAATGTGAGCAACAATTTATATTACACAAGGAAAAGGGTGTTAGTTGGGTGGCAGGTTGTGAGATTGGTCGAGGAATCACTGTGGAGCTACTGTCCCCCACAAATTTGTTTAATTCATAGAATCCATAGAATCCCTACAATGTGGAAACAGGCAATTCAGCCCAACAAGTCCACACCGACACTCTAAACAGCATCCCACCCAGGCTCACCCCACCCCCCAACTCTATTCCTGTAACTCTACATTTCCCATGGCTAATCTACCTAACCTACATATCCCTAGACACTATGGGCAATTTAGCATGGCCAATCCACCTAACTTGCACATCTTTGGACTGTGGGAGGAAACTGGAGCACCCAGAGGAAACCCACACAGACACGGGAAGAACAAGCAAACTCCACACAGACAGTCGCCCGAGGCTGGAATAGAATCCAGGATCCTGACACTGTGAGGCAGCAATGCTAACCTCTCAGTAATTCAGTAAAGATAAAATACCTGGACATGTTTTTTCTCTCCCAGAGGTCCCTATATTATGAATGTACGTAGCTTATAGCAAGTGTTACATGGAAGCTTGATGGATAATCAAATTGATTGTTTGTGTAATACTTGCCACACTTGGAATTATTCGTGCATTGTCCAATCTCAGAGTCACATTGCACTTTGGACATTATGTTCTGAGCTTTGCAAGCAAGTACAAGTCAAGTATGGTCAGCACTCTGCTTCCTGCACTCAGTTGAAGAGATGTGCTGCTTGATATGATTTGCAAGTCATTTGGACTGTATGGTCTATGAACTTGACATCTCACTGGCACCAAATATCTCATTACTCATTTGTGTGGTAGACAGAAGGTCCTTTCAGTTTGAAAGCAGCATTGTATCACTACAGAATACCATTCCTGTTGCTACTAAAAATAGTAGTAGAGTGAAAGACCTTCACCTGTTGCTCAATATTTTGAGGTACCCTTACCCTTCCAGGATGATTGAAGTTGGACTCACATTTTTCAGGTCCCAGACTAACATCCCATTTGAGAGTTTGTGCAATATGCAACGAGCAATAATCTGATCAGGATCATCATCATTAACAATCTGCAGGATTTGATTGTTGTGCACTATTTTGATGCAAAGGTGCTATGCAAATGAAAATCTGTTTCTTGTTTAAAGCAACGAAATTAACAAATCAAAAACAAATTGCTCAAAGCAGGCTTTTTAAGGAGGGCACAGTAAAAGCAAGACTTTAGAACTAATTCAATGGAAACAAAAGTACATCAGCCTGCAAATATCTTCTGAAGCCATTGTTACTAAATTCTCTCTCCCAAACTCCAGTCGATGCTAATACTGACCAAAAGATTTCTCACTGGGACGTCAGTATAACCAGCAGCAAAGTGGTAAATTTTAGCTGAGAAAGAGTTAGAAGCAGAATGCCTAGTCAGTTTGTACCTGATGGGAAGAGTAGAAAAGTGCAAATGGTAAATATGCAAAAGCGGTATATTAAAAAAGTTGAATTTTTACCATTATCATCGAGTGTAAGGTCTACAACCTCTGCAGACGTGGTATGGTGTCCAGGTGGGGCCTGGAGCCTGGAACTTGCTGCTTTCTTTACATTGTGGCCAATCCACGTTCCCGATACTGAGGGCCTGCATAGATGCAACAGAATGACAACAGTAGTGCACAACAGAATCTTACACTTCCTACTGTAAATCCCACAAACCTACAGCAGCGCAAGCTGACATGAAAACAAGCTGCGATACTAAAATCCAACATATAACTGATCCATGTGACACAGGCATACACCTTGCAAATAACCACAATTTACAGCAGCTATCGCTACAGCAGAACCCTGCACCAAACCACACTCCCTCAAGCAGCTGGAGAAAGTATTGCCCACATCCACACTGCAGCCTCCCATTCAGGGAGGGAGGGAGGCAGGCAGGCAGGCTTCTCTGCCACCTTACCTTTCGTCATCTACAACATTGATGATCTCCACCTCGCTATCGCTGGATGTGATGTTCACTTCCTCATTAACTGGTAAAGTGGAGCTGGTCAGAGGCTCAATGACCAAAACGTCATCTTCATCCATTGGGTCTGTGGAGAAAGCAAATGATTTCATACAGTTTGTTGATTTTCAGAGATTAACTACAACCAATGTGGGCCCATTAGCTCTGTTAGCTACATGTCTAGTCCCTAGATCAGATTAACATACAGACTTCAATCTCTGGCTGAAGCAGACTCCGGGCCTGCCCAGCACCCTATGAACATTAAAATAAAAATCAAAGGTTTGTCAAAGTGGTGTGAATAATCTCCAAGGATCTGCCTTTTGGCAGAGCTATGTTTAGTTCAAGCGCTATGATCACCCGGTTATTTTAAATTTCTACACTGATCTCCATAACAGCAACCACCCTAATGATGCGTGTGTGATTCCCCCCAAACATCATTACATCCAAGGCTGAAAGTATATAAGAGCTCAACAGGCTCTTGCCAGTACTTGCGCTCCAACTGAGTTTCATGCAACCCTATCAAGGATTGTAGAGGTGCCGGTGTTGGACTGGGATGGACAAGATCAGAAATCACACGACACCAGGTTACAGTCCAACAGGTTTATTTGAAAACACAAGCTTTCGGAGCCTCACTCCTCCCTCAGGTGTTAGTGAGGTGGTATCAAACACAAAAAATTTATAAGTAAAAGATCAAAGGGTCACACCACTGATGAGGATGTATTAAACAGGTGCTGTTAAATCTTTAATCAGTTAGAAGGTTTTAATTGATTAATATGTATATGTAAATCACCAAATTCCTTTCAAGTCACTGTCCTGACAAAACTAAAGGTTTTATCAGTGTAAAGGAGGTGGTGACCCTATCAACAGATGCTTTTGTTCCCATAAAACAAACTCTGTTCCAGCATGATGCCTAATTCTGGGCACCAGATGTTGGGAAAGATGTTAAGGCTTTCAAGTGAGTACAAAAGAGATTTATTGGAAAGGTGTCAGGGATGAAAGATTACAGTTACACAGAGAGACTGAAAATGTTACATTTACTCTCCATAGACCAGAGAAGTCAAAGCAAATTGATACAGGTATTCAAAATCATGAAATGTTTAGAGTAAACCAAGATAAACGTCTGAGGGGACGAAAGTCAGAAAACCAGAGGACAGAGATTTAAGCTGATTGGCAAAAAATACCAGAGGCAACATGAGGAAAACACTTTTTTAAGCAGATTGGTTATGATCTAGAATGTACAACTGATAATGTAATGAATACTTTTCATTCGAGCCTTTACAAGATGATTGGAGGGGAAAGTCGGGAGAGGGCAAGGGGACTATCTGCAATGTTCTTTGAAAGATCGGCTCGATCGGCTTAATGGCCTCTGTCTAAACTGTGCTATTCTGACTCTTACATTTAGTAAGCTTTGCCTTAAATGTATCTACAATGGCTACCACAACAGCTACTTGTGATAGTGAGTTCTATATATTCATCATACCAGGGGAAAGACATTGCTCTTGAATTCACCATTGAGGCAACTTGGGAAGATTCCAACACACTCTTCACTTGTGCTGGTAGATGGTGCAGATGCGCTGGAGAGATGGAGAGTGTTATTCACATCAGAATTGCTCGCATCTGACCTGCACTTGCAGCCACAGTGTTTATATGGCTTACTCAATTCAGCTTCTGGTCAAAAGAACCCTCCAGAATGTTGATAGTGAGGGGCTCGGTATCGTTAAAACTATTGAACATCAAGGTAAGATACTCAGATTCTCTTATTGAAGATGGGCATTACCTGACACTTGCATGACACAAATGTTACTTCCCACTTGTCAACTCAAACCTAGGTATTATCTAGGTCTTGCTACATTTGGACATGGACTGCTTCAGTATCTGAGGAGTCACAAATGATGCTGAACATTGTTCAATCACCAGTGAACATCCCCATTTTGACCTTACGATGAAGGAAAGCTGGAGCAACTTAAGATGGTTTGGCTTAGGGCACCACCCCAAGGACATTCAGCAGAAACAAAAACAGAAGTAGCTGGAAAAGGTCAGCAGGTCTGACAGAATCTGTGATGAAAAATCTGAGTTAACGTTTCGGTCCAGTGACCCTTCTCAAAACTTCTGCAGAGATGTCCTGAGCTTGAGATGATTGATCTTTAACAACCAACTTCCTTTCTGTAATCAATGCAACAACAACCAAAGAGCACTTTTCCTCCAATTTCCTGACTCCAGTTGCGCTAGGGCTCTTTCATGCCAAAATCAAGTCAAATGCTGCCTTGATGTCAAGTACAGTCAGTCAGTCAGTCAGTCATTCTCATCTCAACCCTAGATTTCAGATCTTTTAGGCCAAGGCTATGATGTCAGGAGCTGAGTGGCCCTGGTAAAATCTGAACTGTCAATTAGCACATTCAACATAATAGCACTATCAATAACTCCTTCAATCACTTTGCTGATCATTAAAAGTAGACTTATAGACAGGTTGGAGTTATCCTATTTTTTGTGCATAGAACATACCTGGACAATTTCCACATTGCCAGGTGGAGGCCAATATTGTAACTGTACTAGAATAGATTGGCTTAGCATGCGACTAGTACACCGTGTACATCTTTTCAATAGTATTGCCAGAATGCTGTCAGAACCCTTAGCCTTTGCAGCATTCAGTGCTTTCAGCCATCTCTGGATCTCATGTCAAGTGAATTGAATTTGTGGAAGACTGACACCTGCGCTGCTGTGTAGATAAGGAGGAGCAAGATAGATCACACATTCAGCACTTCTTAAAGGTCAATGTCAATACTTCAGCCTTGCCTTTTGCACCACATTGGGCTCCCCCATAGATGAGGATAGGGATTTTTGTGGAGCCTCCTCCTTCTGTTAATTGTTCAATTGTCTATCACCAATCATGACTGGATATGGCAGAACTTAGATCTGTTCAGGTTGTTGTGGGATCATTTAGCAATAGAGCATCCAGCTTCCACTGCTTGGCATGCATTTATAGGAATGCTCTCCTGTGCTTTTCATTGAATTAATGTTGATAGGCTGGCTTGTTGATGGTAGAGCAGGAGTGTGCCAGTCATGAAGCTGATCATGGCTGAATATAATTGAATCGAATCACTGAATCCCTACAGTGTGGAAATAGGTCATTCAGCCCAATGAGTCCACACCAACCCTCCGAAGAGCATCCCACCCTCCCTACCCTGTAACCCTATATTTCTCATGGCTAACCCATCTAATCTGCACATCCCTAGGCACTATGGGCAAGTTAGTAAGGCCAATCCACCTAACGTGCATATCTTCGGACTGTGGGAGGAAACCAGAGCACCTGGAGGAATTCCACGCAGACACAAGTGTGTACAAACTCCACACAGACAGTCGCCAGAGGGTGGGATCAAACCGGAACCACTGCGCTGCCCCAATAATTATGCTGCTAGAATGTAACAAGGGATCACCATACAGGTTCCTGAGATGAGGGAATTATGAACATATAAGAATCTACCTACCTCTGTCTTAAAAATATTCAATGGCCCCACTACCATTGCCTCCTGAGGGAGAATTCCAAAGTCACTTAAGGCTCAGTAAAAAAAATTCATATAGCTGTTCTAAGAGAGTGCCTTTTAATTTTAAAGCAGTGCCCCCTAGTTCTGGGCTGACCCACAAGAGGAAGTATCCTTTCCACATCCACCTTGTCAAGACCGTTCCGGGATTTTAGACACTTCAAACAAGTCACACTGTCTCTTGTAAACTCCAGTGGAAATTAGCTCAGTCTATCCAAACTTTCCTCATAAGACAACCCATTTATTCCAGGTATCATTATCGTAGAATCCCTAAAGTGTGGAAACAGGCCATTCGGCCCAACAAGTCCACACCACCCCTCCAAAGAGCATCCCACCCTGACTCATTCCCTTACTCCTGCATTTCCCCATGTCTAACCCACCTACCCTAAACATCCCTGGACACTACAGGCAACTTCATTCTAGTTAACCTACTTAAACTGCTTCCAACGTATTTACTTCTTATTTTAAATAACAAGACCAAAACCGGACGCAGTATTATAGATGTGGTCTCATCGATGCCCTGAATAACAGAAGCATAAGATCTTTACTTTTATGTTCAGTTCCTCTCATAATAATGGATAGCATCCCCTTAGTCTTGATTACACTCTGCACCTGCAAACTAACTTCTTAGGATTCATTCAGAATACCTAGAACCCTCAGCACCTCAGATTTCTTCATTCAAGTAATACACTTTTTCTTTATTCCTCCTACCAAAGTGCATGTCTTTACATTTTCCCCACATGGGACTGCATCTGCCAAATGTTTGAGCACTCACTCAACCTATTTATATCAGTCTGCAGACTCCTTATGTCTTCTTTACAAAATGCTTTCCTACCTATCTTTGAGTCATCTGCAAATTCAGTTTCCATGCCTTTGTTCCTGTAATCTAAGTAGTTGTCCTGAGGAATTGTTTTGAGAGAGTAAACTGGCCCTTTATTCTCTAGAGTTTACAAAACAAAAAATATTTTTCCCTTGTTCAGCATTTAGTGATGACAAATCAATTTAAAGTGATCAAAGATCCATAGTGAATTGGGACATTTCTTTGCATGGAGTTTATTGGACCTTTGAAATGGAGAGGTCTTTTAAAATAAAATGGAATTGATCTTTAACATTGAGGAAGAAACAGTGCCCAATCCTGTTCCCGCAGGATCCACACCACCCTTGCCTCCCTCTGCCATACCCAGATTAAGGTCATATACCAAGAGGATTCTGATGATTGGCCTGGCTATTATCACAGGCGACGACTTCATCAAGCTCAGAGTTACTGCTGGAATCCCCATCACTGGAGCTGCCAATCCATTGAGGGGCACACTTCCTGCGAATTACAGCCTCCCTCGCTCTGCGCACCCGCTGTATCTGCTCCTTCTGTTTTTGGGTCCGCTGGCACTTCTTTATTCTGGGCACCTTCCGTGATGATGAGTTTACCCACTTCACGTTGGAGCTGGACTGGACGGTCTTACCCACTTTGGTCCGGGAGGATGAGGCAGATCCAGCCCTATTATATTGAGGCTGCTCCTCTCCGTCTCTTGTTGACGGGTTGTCATCTGGTGACCTGGAGGCATAACATCAAATCATCATACACAGCCATCTATGAAATTCAAACACACTGAAATCAGACTATTATTCCCCGCAGATTTTCTTTTTTTTTTTAAAAAACATTACCTCGTAGAAGCTCTTATTATCTGATCTTATGTTTCTCTCATAACCTAGTTTCTCCATTTTTAAATTCTCCCTTTACTAGTTTCTAATTTTTTCCCAACCTTCTGACATACCATTAATTTTTGCGACATTGAAGATAGATTATTTCAATTTGACACCTTCCTCAACATCCTTAGTCATCGACTTCATCCTTGCAGCGTTCTTTCTTTCTACGTGAAATATATCTTTGTTAATTATTATGAAATATCTCCTTAAGATGCCTGCCATGACTCCTCCACCATCTTACTTTTCCACCTATTTTCCCAGTCAATTTTAGCTAACTTTTTTATAAACTAAATAAAGGCAATTAGGTCAGGCATCAGTTTCAAACTCAAAGTTTCTCGCCGTCAAACCAAAAGTGAAATCCTATTACATTTGATCACTCTTGCCTAGAGGACTCTTTGCTAAGAGATCATTAATTCTGTGTTATTACACATTAGCTGATCTAAAATGAACTATTCACCTTTTGGTTCAATAACATATTTATCTAACTAAAAATCTATTCCAAATTTTTTTTTTTTAATAATTTTCAAGGCCATCTTTCCCAATTTAGTTTGTCCTATTCACATGAAGACTAAAACCATGCACAACTGCAGCAGTGCCGAATAGGCCACTATTTCTCATAATGTGACTACAGTTTTTGGCCTACAAACTACTCCAGCAATGATTTATTTCCCTTGCAATTTCTTAATTCCACCCAAACCAATTCTATTTCTTAAACTCCTGAGCCAAGATTATTTCCCAACATGATACTGATCTTATCCACCTACCTCTTTCTTCTCTGCCTAGTCTCCTTAATTATCTTGCATCTATCATTATACTGAATTGGTCACGTTGCCCTCACGTGATGGCCACATCATACCCATTCACTTTTCATCCTGCCATCAATTAATCAATTTTGTTATCTGGATTAACACAGCATTTGTAAAGAAAATCTGCCTTTCCAACATGTTTCCCTTCTCTGGCTAGCTGTTGGCATGCTCTTACGTTTGTCCACTCTGTCCCTTCCAATGTCAACCCGATTACCATTATCTATATCAACCTCCAATACTGCCTTGTCCTTTCATTCAGAGTCACAGAGATGTACAGCACGGAAACAGATCCTTCAGTCCAAATTGTCTGTGCCAACCAGATATCGTAAACTGATCTAGTCCATTTCCTACACTTCGATCCCTCAACTAGTCAGTAAAGTCTTCTCTAGAGCCAGAGTTACTCAATTTGACAGGACATGGATCCCCATACAGCTCAAAGGAAGCCTGTCGTCCCCCAATACTGGTACCAGTGCCATACAAAAGTAGTTACTGAGATGGGGATAGGTTAGTCGTATTTTTCAAAATTCCCTCAATTCTGGAAAACTTCCAGTAAAGTGGAAAACTATAAAATTAACAACTCTAAATCAAGAAAGGAGGTTAGAAAGTATGAAACTATATGCCAGTTAATTTAACTTCCATAATTAGGAAATGCTGGAGTCATTAAGGAAATATGATAGAAATCCACTATTGCAGAGATTGGGCTCATGGAATGAAACTACATTACAGCCTGTCCACTTTACAGCTAACACCTTGGGCAATTAAATTATACTTAAAATAGCCTTGACACTTGAAAAGTTATTGCATGATACTGCTACAGGATCCATCTGATTTACATCACCTGAATTTAATTTAAATCATTTACTGTTGCAAATAGAAATTTTGGTTATACCATCTATAAGTACATTTTGCAAGAATCTACTCTCTTGGTTGATCATTAGAGAGAAAAATAGCCTATGGGATGAAATTTAAATGGTCATGTAAATGACAAAGTTATTACAGAGAAATAACCGTTGAAACTAAATTCCACAGCCAAACAATTGCTGTGACAAGTGGATAATGGATTCAACATTGATATATAATTACATGACCTGAACTGATTGTTTCTTTGTTAATTCAGTGCAATCCTGCATTTACAAAACCATTGTCAATAAAGAAACAATTTTAAAAATGCTGAAATAGGTGCACATTCATTAACCCAAATGGGGATTTGTCTTTTTTGGGGCCAATAAGACCCCCATGCTTTAAGCTAATTTTCTGTGTATTGATCCACATAATATCATACTTCCACTGAAGCAGCAGGATATCTGAAAAATCAAAATGAAAGCAAATGCTGCCAACATGATTTTACAAAGGGAAATGCAGTTTGACAAATATATCAAGTTCTTTGAGAATGTAAAAAGTAGTGAGGATGATGGGAAATTAGTAGACGCCCTCTATTACAAAGCATTTCATAAGATGCCTTCTAACAGGTCACTATATACACTTCACTAACACCTTCCACCCCAACCTTAAGTTTACCTGGACCATCTCTAACACCTCTCTCCCCTTCCTGGACCTCTCTGTCTCCATATCGGGCAACCACCGAGAAACCAATATTCATTTCAAGCCCACCGACTCCCACAGCTACCTAGAATACTCCTCCTCCCACCCACCTTCCTGCAAAAATGCTATCCCCTATTCCCAATTCCTTCGCCTCCGCCGCATCTGCTCCCAGGATGAGGCATTCCACTCCCGTACATCTCAGTTGTCCTCGTTTTTCAAGGACCGTAACTTCCCCTCCTCGGTGGTCGAGAACGCCCTCAACCGTGTCTCCCACATCTCCCGCACCTCATCCCTCACACCCCATCCACGCAATAAGAACCAAAAAAGAATCCCCCTCGTCCTCACGTACCACCCCACCAACCTCCGGATCCAACGCATCATCCTCCGACACTTCCGCCATCTGCAATCCGACCCCACCACCAAAGACATCTTTCCCTCCCCACCCTTATCTGCTTTCCGGAGGGACAACTCTCTCAGTGACTCCCTTGTCCGCTCCACACTCCCGGCACTTTTCCCTGCAACCGCAGGAAGTGCTACACCTGCCCCCATACCTCCTCCCTCACCCCCATCCCAGGCCCCAAGAAGACTTTCCACATCAAGCAGATGTTCACCTGCACATCTGCCAATGTGGTATACTGCATCCGCTGTACCCAGTGTGGCTTCCTCTACATCGGGGAAACCAAGTGGAGACTTGGGGACCGCTTTGCAGAACACCTACGCTCGGTTCGCAATAAACAACTGCACCTCCCAGTCGCGAACCATTTCAACTCCCCCTCCCATTCCTCAGACGACATGTCCATCCTGGGCCTCCTGCAGTGCCACAACGATGCCACCCGAAGGTTGCAGGAACAGCAACTCATATTCCGCTTGGGAACCCTGCAGCCCAATGGTATCAATGTGGATTTCACAAGTTTCAAAATCTCCCCTCCCCCTACCGCATCCCAAAACCAGTCCAGCTCGTCCCTGCCTCCCTAACCTGTTCTTCCTCCCACCTATCCCCTCCTCCCACCTCAAGCCGCACCTCCATCTCCTACCGACCAACCTCATCCCGCCCCCTTGACCTGTCCGTCCTCCCTGGACTGACCTATCCCCTTCCTAACTCCCTACCTACACTCACCTTTACTGGCTCCATCCCCGCCTCTTCGACCTGTTTGTTTCCTCTCCACCTATCCTCTCCTCTATCCCTCTTCTATCCGCCTCCCACTCTCTCCCTATTTATTTCAAAACCCCCTTTTCTGATGAAGGGTCTAGGTCCGAAACGTCAGCCTCTCTGCTCCTATGATGCTGCTTGGCCTGCTGTGTTCATCCAGCCCTGCACCTTGTTGTCTCGGATTCTCCAGCATCTGCAGTTCCTACTATCTCTGATTCACTATATAAAAGCTGATGGCTTTGGGATAATATATTAGTCTTGACTGACTAACCCCCAACAGGTTTCAAGTGAAGAGAGAAGCATGACACAGCTTTGCACTGTTACCTTTACATTGTGTACACAAATTAAGTCAGAATTATTTCCAATGGTAAAAATTAGAGGCAAGAAAATAATTTATTAAAAAAAAAAAAATCGCAATACGCTGACAACACAGCGCTACTTGAAGAACCTCAGTTCAAGTAAAATCTCAAAGTTTAGAATATGGATTCAGTGTAAACAAAATTCCATTAAAAAAAAAGGAACTACAAAGAAACAACCACAAAAGATTGGCGTGAATGGCATCACAGTGAAATGTGTAGACAAGTCTACCTACTTAGGTCAAATATTAACAGAAGATGGTAAAGTGATGTCAGGAGGATAGAAATAGTATTTTGAGAAGATGAAAGTTGTGTTAGCAACAAGAAAACTCAAGCTTGTAATAGGAAAGAACTCATAAGATGCTATAACTCACTCAGAGATAGTAAGAACTGCAGATGCTGGGGTCAGAGATAACACAGCAGGCCAGGGAGCATCAGAGGAGCAGAAAAGTTGACATTTCGAGTCCGCATCCTTCTTCTGAAATTTCTGAAGAAGGGTCCCGACCCAAAACGTCAACTTTCCTGCTCCTCCTTTGCTGCCTGGCCTGCTGTGCTCCTCCAGCTCCTCGCCGTGTTATCTCATAAGATGCTATATTCTATCCACTTTGCCGAATGCCTCAGAATCCTTACAATAAGTAAAGATCTGTTGAAGAATATAGAGATCTTTATAATGTGGATGCTAAAAACATTCCATGTACAGGCCATAGGACAAATGGATGCGAGAGAATGATGCTAGACAGATTAGTGTGATGAAGCATGACACCAGGTCTCCTGACTGAAACTGCTAAATGCAGGACAGAAACTAACATTAAGCAAAGAGCGAGAGTAAATGGATCATTTCCAAGTTGACAAATTGTGACAGGTAGAGTGCCTTAGGGAAGACACCTGAGGCCTCAACTATTTACTCAATTATTAATGACTTGGATGAAGAGACCAAATCTATTGTGAGCAAACTTACTTAAGTTACAGAGATAAGAAGAAAAGCAAATCATGAGGAGGACATAATGAGTCTGTGAAGAGCTACAAATAGATATCATGAAAAAATTTGGCACTTGACATCACCAGGGAGGTGATGGCCTAGTGGTATTATCGCTGGACTGTTAATCCAGAGACCCAGATAATATTCTGGGGACCCGGGTTCCAATCCCACCACAGCAGATGGTGGAATTTGAATTCAATAAATATCTGGAATTAAGAATCTAATGATGACCGTGAATCCATTGTCAGTTGTCAGGAAAAACCCATCTGATTCACTAATGTGCTTTAGGGAAGGAAACTGCCATCCTGACCTGATCTGGATTACATGTGACTCCAGAACAACAGCAATGTGGTTGACTCTTAACTGCCCTCTGGGCAATTAGAGATGGGCAATAAATGCTGCCTGGCCAGCGACATCCTCATCCCATGAACAAATCTTTATTTTCATCTTTATAAAAAAAATGTGGAAAAATGTGACAGTGTCCACTTCAGTGTGGAGAATAGACACACTGACTAGTACTTAACTGAGGAGAGACTGCAGAATGCTGTAAAGAGTCTTGATTTAATTGTATGCAAAATAAAACACAGTATACAGATCAGTTGTGGTTGGTTGGCTCGCCGAAATGGTTCGTTGCTCCACAGACGTCTGCGGAATCAGCTCGGCGAGCCAACCAACCTCAACATCCACAACCTGAGCTACAAATCTACTCCAAAACCTTAGAGTATACAGATCTGGCAAGTGATTAGGAAAACCAATAAAATATTTGAAAGGGAGATGGAGTACAAAACAGGGAACACTGGTAAAACCTGTACAGGCATTGGCAAGACCAAACCTAGAGTGCTGTGCAAAGTTCTTGTTTTGAGAAGCAAACTTCTTTCTAGGACTCAGGATCAAGGAGTGGGAAAAACTGCAGATTTGGGACATGTGGAGGGAAAGAAGAAGAAGAGAAGAAAGGTATGCTACAGGAAAGATAATAGCTTTAAACCCGGCAAAGAAATACTCAGCTAATGAATTATTTACAAAAGAATGAGAAGCTTCCAATTTAAGACTGCACATATCGGAGTTACAGTACGGGGAAAAGAATATTGTAGTCAATATTATTGGAATAAAGTGAATAACGAATTTAAACATGAGATTGAGCTCTCATATGCAGTAGAAATTAAGTAACTGCTTTGTTACATTTTTCAATATCATGCGTATATGATAGTGAAGCATTTAATTATGATCTCATCAGTCCATGAAAGGGAGATTTTTTGTGTGTGCAGGAGTGAATGTTCGGGTGATGGACATTGTCTTGATCAAATGTGCTGTTTTGTCCTGGATAGTGTGAAGCTTGAGTGTTACAGAAGCTCAGATGTCGGGATGTTCAACGATTGAACAACATTCAACACAATTCACAAATCCTCAGATACTGAAATAGTCCATGTTCAAATCAATAAGACGTGGACAATATCCAGGCTTGGGCTGACGGGTGGCAAGTCACATTCGCGCCACACAAATGCCAGGCAATGACTATCACCAATAGGAGACAATCTTGACATTCACTGACACTAGCATCGCTGAATTCCCCACTATCAATGCCCTGGGGGCTACCATTGACCAGAAACTAAACAGGGTTCCCCATATAAATGCGGTTACAAGAGCAGGTCAAAGGCTAGGAACACTTCCCTCCTGACTCCTCAAAGCTTGACCACCATCTACAAGGCACAAGTCTAGTGTAATGGAATACTCCCCACTTGTCTGGATGAATGCTGCTCCAACGACACTCAGGGAGCTTGACACCATCTAGGACAAAGCAACCTGCTTGACTGGCACCGTATCCACTCCCTCCACCACCGACACTCAGTAGCAGCATGTAATGCCTACAAGATGCACTGCAAAAATTTGCCAAAGATCCCTTATTCATTAGTGGGATAAGGGTGTTGCTGACCAGGCAGCATTTATTGCCCATCCCTAATTGCCTAGAGGGCAGTTAAGAGTCAACCACATTGCTGTGGATCTGGAGTCACATGTAGGCCAGACCAGGTAAGGATGGCAGTTTCCTTCCCTAAAGGATCCTTCCAAACCCACAATCACTTCCATCCAGAAGGACAATGCAGCATTGGAACACCATCAACTGAAAGGTCCCCTCCAAGCCTCTCACCACCCTGACTTGGAAATACATCTTTGTTCCTTCATTGTCACTATCAAAATTCTGAAATTCCCTCCCTCATGGCATTGTGCACCAACCCAGAGCACATGGACTGCAGCGACTTACGATGGCAGCTCACCACCACCTTCTCAAAAGGCAGCTAGGAAGGGTCAATAAATGCTGGCCCAGCCAGCAATGCTTATGGTCCATGAGAGAAAACTGAAAAAAAAAAGGAGCTGCACTCACCTAGGCTGGATGTGACCGGATATACCCAAGTAATTTTCCAAGAGACGGAGTTGTAAGTGGACTAGAACAGGTTAGTTCAGTGCATGGTTATTTCTAGAGGACTTCTGTACTATTGCTGGAATGTTGCCAGATCCCATGGTCTTTGAAGTATCCAGTGCCTTCTGTTTGATATCGCATGGACTAAATCGAATTGGCTGAAGACTGGACATGTGAAACTGGAAATCTCAAGAGAGGCCAAGATGGATAATCTAAATGGCATTCCTGGCTGAAGAGGCTTCTACATGCTTCAGTTTTGTCTTTTCCACGGAGGTTCTGGGCTCCCTCATCACTGAGGATGGGGATATTTGTGTAGCTTACTCCTACATTGTGATGTTTAATTATCATCATTTATAACCAGATGTGGATGGACTGCAGAACTTAGATCTAATCTGCTTGTTCTGGAATCACTAAACTCTACCACTTGCTGCTTCTGCTATTTGGCAAGCAAGTAGTCTTATGTTGTTTCTTCATCAGGCTGACACCTCTTTCAGGTTTGCCTGCTATTGGTCCTGGCATGCCATCCTGCAGTTTCCATTGAACCAGGATTAATCCCCTGGCTTGATGTCATAGTAGAACAGTCAGAGAGTCATACAGCATGGAAACAGACCCTTTGGTCCAACCAGCCCATGCTGACCACAAATCCAAATTAAACTAGTCCCACCTGCATGCTCCTGGCCCAAACCCCTCCAAATCTTCCCTATTCATGTACTTATCGAAATATCTTTTAAACGTTGTAATTGTACCCAAATCCACCACTTCCTCAGGAAGTTCATTCCACACACGAACCACACTAAAAAAATTTGCCCCTCATGCCTTTTTAAAAATATCTCCCCTCTCATCTTAAAAATGTACCCCTAGTCTTGAAATCCCCCATCCTAGGGAAAAGACAACTACCTTTAACTCTATCTATACCCCTCATTATTTTATAAACTTCTATAAAGGTCACCTCTCAATCTCCTATGCTCCAGTGAAATATGTCCCAGCCTTTCTTTATAACTCAAACCTTCCATACCCGGCAACATCCTGGTAAATCTCTTCTGAACCCCCCTCCAGCTTTACCATATCCTTCCTACAACTGGGCCACCAGGACTGGACTCAGTATTCAAGAAGAGGCCTCACCAATGTCCTGCACAACCTCAACATGATTTTCCAACTCATAAACTCAAAGGACTGAGCAATGAAGGCAAGTGTGCCAAACACCTTTTTAACCACCCTATCTTTATGTGATGCAAACTTCAAAATATTATGCACTTCAATGCTTAGGTCCCTCTGTTCTACAACACTACCCAAGGCCTTACCATTACTTGTATAAGCCCTACCCCTGATTGTTGTACCAAACTGCAATATCTTGCATCGTGAGGTTGCAAATTATAATTGAATACAATTCTGCTGCCGATGGTCCATAGTCCCTCAGCGATGCCAACTTTTGAGTCGCTAGATCTGTTCAAAGTCTGTCTCATTTAGCAGATGGTAGTGTCACACAACATAATGGAGGTTATCCTCAAAGTGAAAATGGTACTTCATCAATGGAAGGACTGTTTGGTCTTCAATTCTACCAATACTGTCATGGACAGATGCATCTCTGGCAGGCAGATAGGGGAGGTTGAGATCAAGAACATTTGTCCCTCATGTTGGTTCCTTCATCAACAGATCCCCCAAGTCTGGCAGCATTGCCTTTTCGGATTCCGCCAGCTCAATCATTACTGATGCTTCTGGACCACTTTTGGCAACTGATATTAAAGTAATTGAAGTCCCTACCAGTGTATATTCTGCACTCTTATCACCTTCAGTGCTCTTTCCAATTGGAGTTCAACGTGGAGGATTACTGATTCATCAACCAAGGGAGTAAATATGTAACAAATCAGCACATTTGACCTGATACCATGAGACTTCATGGTGTCTGAGTCAACGTGGAGGTCTCCCAGCGCAACTCCCTCCTTACTACATACAACTGTGCCATCACCTGTTGGGTCTGTCCTGGGGCATGTATGGGGCATGGCCTGTATGGTATGATTGTGTGTAGGTCAGGATATTGCTTGACTAGTCTGTAAGACAGCTTCCCAATTTCAGTATTAGTCTCAGGTGTGAGGGGGGGGGAAAAAAAAACGAAGTCGATAGGGCTCGAATTTGCCACTTATTTCCGGTGCCAGTGCCAGGCCATCCAATTTCACGTCGTTACTGAGACTAGGTTTGATACAACTGAAAGACTTGTTAGGTCTTTTCAGAAATGGTATTTAAAAATCAAAGAGGGTCTGGAGTTGCATGTAGCCAGGCCAGGTAAGCTCCTAGGCAAATAGATTTCCTTCCTTAAGAAACAGTAATGTGCTAGGAGTTTTTGTGACAATTGACAATGGTTTCATCACCATAATTACACTTTTAATTCCAAATATTTACAATCGAAATTCCACCATCTGCCACAGTGGGATTCAACCACAGTTCCCAGGAGTATTAACTGCAGCAGTTCAAAAAGGCAGCTCACCGCCACCTTCTCAAGGGCAACTAAGGATGGGCAAGAAATGCTAGCCAGCCAGCGACGCCCACATCCCACAAATGAATAGAAAAAAAATTAACTGACTGTGGTCTATCTTTTAAACAAGCATGACTTGGAAGGACAAGGACAGCAGATGTATGGCAACATCACCACCTGGAAACCCACCTCCCAACAACACACATTAGAACTATATCACCATTCCTTTGTGGTTGTGGGTCAATACAATGGAACTTCCTCCCTATCAGCATTGTGGGCATACCTACACCTCAAGGACTGCAGTGGTTCAAGAAAACACTTCATTACCAATTTCTCAAGGTTATGTGGGGAATTAGCATTAGATGTTGACCAACAGAAACAGTCACATTACACAAGGAAATAGAAAAAGATAAACCACAGACCTCGAAACAATGTCAGTGGGTGCCCACACAACCCCGTACAACATATTTCACCAATAATAATCTTGTCAGTAGGTGCCCATATATTCCTGTACAATATATCTGACCAATAATAATCTTGGCAGATGCATGCATTCCATCAGGACAAGTCACTTATCTCGGTCAGGATTTTCCTTCTTTACATTCTAAGGGTCCCTATGAGTAATGGACTGTCACGGAAAACTGGACACAGTCATTAAACTGGGTGATATTTCTTCTGAGCTAAGTTCTGATCCTGATGTATCCAGTTCTCTGGCTGTTCTGCTCCCTGTACCTACCCCTGGGGGACACAGATCGCTGCCCTGTCCTGTTTTATAAGCTGCAAGTTCGTACCTGTAGCTTCCTGCCCACAGTGTCATCCTCCCTTCATTCTTCTCTGATGACAGTTCATCAGATTCAGCGAGGTTAGTACTGGAAGATGGAGATGAATCACCAGCACTCGAAGAGTCCTCACTGGTGTAAGTATAACTCCGCACCAGATGCCGATCACTTTGCAAAGCAAGCTTCAGCTCTGCTGAAAAGCAGGAATGCTCAGAGTTCAGATACTCTGGCCACTGTGCAGCATCAGGTCCTTTCACCTCTGGAGTTGAATGCACACTGTTTTCATGGATAATGCTATTCAATGCTGAGGGGCATGAACTGTCCAAAATAGTCACTGGGGCCTTTCCCATAGATTCTTCATCTATGTTGGCAGCAAATGGGATCTCTGGTAGATCTGCTTCTGGTTTCATCGCCATTAGAGCACAATAGAAAGTAGGCCCTGTAATGCAAAAAAAAATCAAAATCTAAGAAATAGTAATGATCTCTGAGATACAAACTTCTTTGTTCAGCATACTGTTTGGTTTTGCAAAGACATGACAGCTGTCTTCTGCAAACATTTCACTCCAGGAAGAGTAACTCAGACTTGTCATAATTCATTTAACATATTTGCATGTATAAGTTACAGAAAAATAAACTCCAATCTTCTTTAATGTTTTGTACAAAGTAACGTGGCACTTACAAGCTGGCTCACGTCACAGAACAAATTGTCAAAAGGAATTTCACAGGTGCAATAGAAAAAAAACGGATATTGAACCAAAGAAAAAGCTAATCAGAAAGATAACCAACGGGCAAATTAAATAAAGAAATGGATATCCTAAGGGTTTTAAAGGGCGATTGGAGAGATCTAAGGAAGGAAATCCAAAGTTACGAGGTCTTACAAGGCTAATGGTACAACCTTCAACTAGGGTGAAAAGTGGACCCCACATTATGAATTCCTCATCTTCCCTGACAGTTATAACCTGGGTTTAGATTGTTGAGGTCCCACGGCTGGGACATCAGAATTCCAACATATAGGGTACTTTAAACATTCCAAGTGCACAAGATGAGATTGCTTCACATACCTTTTGTTGAAGCTCCAGTGACACCGGATTACAATTTTAAAAAAAACAATCTCAGCAAGGACTACGGTCAATGACTGTCAGAAGGGAGAATTCCTCATTGGTGTCTCTCTCTCTCTCTGGGAGAGGACGATTCCTCACTCTGGGCCGGGAGAAGGGAGTATTCTTCATTAGCTCCTAACTCCGGGCAGGAGGTGTGTGTGGGCCCTCAACTGGTGGTGTTGTGTATGTGTGTGATTGGGGGAAGGCGGGTGTTCCTCACTGACCCCTATGGTCTGCTACTCTTCCCTGGCGCTGATGCAACGGACGAGAGGAGTCCCGGGTACAAGCTCAGTTCTCTTCCCACGGCCTCTTCCCACGGCCCCAGGCCCCGCTCCGGTTCACACAAACAGGCCAGACTCTCATTCACCGTGACCTCACTTCCGCAATCTCGGAGGGAGGGAGGAGGGAGCACAAGGAGCTGTCGAAGGAGACAAGAGGTGCCGCTCCGTGACTCTAGGAAGTCGAGCCGGTCCCCTAGGCTCCTAAATATTTCCATTCACCCCAAGTCACAGGAAGTGATAAGACCTGGGCGAGATCGAGGACTGTACTCAGCAGCCTGTCATTACCAGCTTAGAGGCCGCGGTTCGGCCGCCGACGCTGACTGTTCCCAGCGGAAACGGTTGTCACCGGCGTAATGGGGGAGACCAGTTGTGATTGACAACGGGACTAACCAATAATTATCCAGCTTGTGGGCGGGGTCTGTTTTATTATCCAATCAGCTGTGTAGTCTTTCCGATATGGGCCAATGAGTGGCTGGAAGGCGGGACATCCGGCGGAGCGGGGCGCGGGAGGCGGCCATGGCGAAGACCTACGACTATCTCTTCAAATTGCTGCTGATCGGCGACAGCGGCGTCGGCAAAACTTGTGTTCTTTTCCGCTTCTCAGAGGACGCCTTCAATACCACCTTCATCTCCACCATCGGTACGGATTGGAGGACTGAGGCCTGGGAAGGGCTTACTGTTTCGGGCCTAGCGGTTGGTTCCGGGATGGAGAGGCCGCGGGCCTGGGTGTCCATCCCCTTTGCCCTGTCCTTCACCTGTCTCTCCACCACCTCCTCTACTCTGGGGCTATGAGGACCGGCGTGCCAGATTCCAGCCACTGGAATATTGGATATCTCTGTCAAGACCTGTCAACGCGTCCGCTTCCTGCCCCTCTTACACCTCGGTTCTGTCAATGGTTGAAATATGTATGACTTGGTTCAAGGTGTAGAGCTGGATGAACACAGCAGGCTGCTTGGCCTGCTGTGTTCATCCAGCTCTACACCTTGTTATCTCAGATTCTGTAGCATCTGCAGTTCCTACTATCTCATGACCTGGTTCTGTTTGGTCTGGCGGGAGAGATTCGTTTCCCTCATTCTTGGGCATTCCTCTGTTTCTTTTTTATGTTTTCATTACTTTTTTCACAGTTAAAAACACCATTTTATGTTTCAGACCAAATTTTTGTAGAATGTGCATGCTATATTTAAGTCCCTTGGATGTGTATCATGACAAAGTTTCCCGCTGTAGGATGGTTTAGATTGGTGGCATAGTATGCTGTACAGCCTAAACGTGTGGGAAGTGAAAGACACTCTTGGCAGTCTAGTTGACCACATATGAGGGATTGCTGCCCGTTTTACAAGCTTGAATGTTGCTTTTGGAGCATCAGGTGGGGACACTATAGTGCATCAGGAGGCTGACAGTTAGTGAAACCTTGTCGAGACAGGTCTTTCAGTGTCAGAAGAAGGGAAGCAGCCAGGTAGTCAGCAAATCCCCAGAGTGTAACTCTAGAACAGATATTCTGTATTGGGAAATGGTGAGAGTGACAGTTCCTTGGGGGAATGCGTTTGGAGCGAAGCAGCTCACAGGAGGAGCAGGCAAAGTAAGAGCTATAGCAATAGGAGACTCCATAATGAGGGGTGCAGTCTGCCATTTCTGTAGCCATAGATGTGATTTGAAGATGGTATGATGCTTCCCTGGGTCCAGGTTCAAGGATGTTCTGAAGGGGGAGAATGCACAGCCACAGGTTGTGGTTTACGTTAATGCCAGTGACATGGGTAGAAAGAAGGATAAGGTTCTGCAACAAGAATTTAGGGAGATAGGTAGCAGATTGAAAAAACAGGACCTCAAAGGTTGTAATCTCTGGATTACACCGATGGCCATGTACTAGTGAAAAGAAGAATAGCTGGTAGAGGGGATGAATGTGTGGCTGAAGAGTTGGAGCAGAAGAGAATGTTTTAGATTCTTGAATAGCTGGGTCTGTTTCTGGGGAAGGTTGCATCTGAACCACAATGGGACCAAGATCATTGCAAAGAGGTTTGCTAGAGCTGTTGATGGAGGTTTAGACTCAGTTGACAGGGGAATAGGATATGGAGTGGTGTTGCACAGAAAAAATGTAGCAAAGTCATGTCAGGCAGGGCATGTACAGTCAAGTTAAGACACGAGGGAACTCAGCAAGGCTAATCGCATTTGTTTTCATGCAAGGAGTCTTATGAGTAAGGCAGATGAGTTGAGAATGCTCAATTGGTTGGCTGAATTGGCTGGATGAGTGGTTTGCAATGCAAAGTAAAATCAACTACACAGGTTTGATTTTTGCACTGGGTGAGGTCATAAAGGTCCTGCCTTCTCAACCTCAACTCTCACCTAAGGTGTGGTGACCCTCAGGTTAAACTCACCACCAGTTGTTTTTCCTCTTTCTCTCTGTCGCTCATGAGAGAGCAGCCCTATGTTCTGCTGAGAGTATGATGACTTTACCTTTTATGTTAACATTAACAGGTTAAAGGTTTAAGGTAGTCATGGCCTAGGACAATAGAAATAAAGATTCTGAATTGAACAGGTCAGTTTCAAAACTATAATGCAGGATCTGGCCAAAATAGAGTGGGAGAAATTACTGAAATGTGAACTTTTCAAAAAGTGAAGAGTGGGACAGCTAAGTCCAAAGAACCCTTGATGTCAAGGAATGTGCAGGACTGGATGAGGAAGAAGAGGGAAGCTTGTGGTGGGTAATGAGGGCTCAGAATACCAGTCATTCTAGAGGCATTTAGAAAGTGGAGGGGCAAAAATAGAAAATGCTGGAAAAGCTCAGCATCTGACAAAGGGTCACTCAGCCTTAAACATTAGCTCTGATGTTTCTCCCCAGATGCTGCCAGACCTGCTGATCTTTTCCAGCAATTTCCATTTTTGTTTCTGATTTACAGTATCCGCAGTTCTTTCGGTTTTTAGAAAGTTTGCTTTAAAAACAAATTAGGAAAGCAAAGAGGCGTTGTTAAAACGCACCAACAGGCAATAAACTGAAGAGAAATCCAAAGGCATGTTAGGGACAAGAGATACCCAGAGAAGGCGTGGAGCCCATTAAGGATCAAAATGACAGTTTGTGTATGGAGCTGGAAGATGGACTTCAGGTTTTAAATGATTACTTTGCATCTATATTCACTATATAGATTATTATTGCGAGGGAGAGGTAATAACGGTTTCAACAAGGTTGAAAGTTGCATAAATCCTAGGCCTGAAATCCCAGATTACTGTGGGAGATTGCAGAGGCCATGATATTAATTTTCTAATCCTTTGAGGGGACCACAGGGGAAGGTGCCAGAGGACTAGTGGACAGCTGGTTTGGAACCATTATTCAAGATGGTGATAGGGATAAATCAGGGAGCTATAAGAGCCAGTGTGTCTAATATCAGCGATAGGGAAAATTTCAGGAAAAAAGAGACCGAATTAATTTCTACTTGGAAAGTCAAGGATTAATTAAGGAAGGTTTAGTATGGGAACCAGGGGTGTGTACAAAGGGAAATTCAGCCAGCTGCAAGTAGCTGATTGCTCTATGCAATGGTGACTAGTTTTCATTGACAAAGGCCTTCTGCCTGCCAAAGACTGTGATTTGGTCCCAAGAAGCTGAACGGTTTATGGGTGTGACTATTTCGTCAGCTAGCAGACCTTTAAGAGGAACTTTACATGTGTGAACCAGTGTACCTCTAGCAGCATGTGAAAGAAGATTTACAAGGATGTTGCAAAGATTGTAGGGTTTGAGCTATAGCGAGAGGCTGAATAGACTGGATCTATTTTTCCTGGAGTGTCAGAGGCTGAGGGGTGACCTTATAGAGGTTTATAAGATCATGAGGGGCATGGATAGGGTGAGTAGCCAAGGTCTTTTCCCTGGGTAAGGGAATTTAAGACTGGGGGGTGTAGATTTAGGATGAGAGGGGAAAGATTTAAAATGGACCTGAGGGGCAACTTTTTCACAGAGGATGGTGCATGTATGGAATGAGCTGCCAAAGGAAATGGTGGAGGCAAGTACAATTACAATATTTAAAAGGCATCTGATGTGTACAGAGGGTTTACAGTGATGTGGGCCAAATGCTGGAAAATGGACTAGATCAATTTTGGCTGTTTGGTCGGCATGGACAAGTTGGACCAAAGGGTCTGTTCCTGTGCTGTAGAAGTCTGTGACCTGGAGGAGAAAGGTCGATGAATAGCAAATTATAAAAAGCTTTTGGCTTATATCAGTAAACTGTGAAGAGGAAACATTGAACTGCCTTACTCTTCTGTTTCCCTTCATTCTATAACACCCTTTTGTTTTGTATATATGTATATGAGGGAGTTTTAAAT
>NW_025968168.1:0-16538 GCF_021869965.1 Rhincodon typus
ATGTGATCTTTTGGAGTGAGCATATTTTCTAAAGCAATTCAAAGAACCCACAGTCTGCACTCACCGGCACCACCCAAGGGACGACAAATAGGCCAATTCTAATAACCAGTTACCAGCCCAATCACAAGCATTCAACTCTCTCCTCCCCAGCACTGAGGGCGTGTTCTCCTCAGCTGAATGTTACAGGGAAACTGTGATTGGGGATTCAGTGGAGTATAGTGTGTTTACACACGCATGTTTGTGGGTTAACAGAACTTAAACTTGATCAGAGTGCCATTTCTGCCTAAATGAACATCTTTTTGTAAGACTGCCACTTGCACTGGTTAAAAAGAGGAGATTGTATCCCTCCCTAGGGCTAGATCGACGGGACACAAGTTAACAGTTATGGATCTTCCATATAAGACAGAGATGAGAAGAATCACTTTTTCTCTCTGAGGGTCATGTATCTGTGGAACTTTCTTCCCCAAAGGGCAATGGTAATGCTTTCACTAAATATTTTTGAAGGCCGAGGAAGATCAGTCTTGACTTGTATGGGAGTCAAAGTATCAGGGATGGGTGGAAATGTGGGATTGAATGCTCAATCAGATCAACAGTGATCTTATTGAATGGTGGAATGGTCAAGAGGAGCTATAGGCCTACTCCTGCTCTTAAATCATATGATCTCATCAATCCGAATTTACCTTCACACAACCCCACTCAATTCATTCATTCACCACAGGACAGCAGCAGTAAACAAGGATATGGCTGCTTCCAGTTAGGTCTTCAATCATTCAGCTGGGACCCTTCTGAAGAAATTGTTTGCCCAGGGACAGTCTCTCATCCAGTGGCCTATAGCCACGATACCTTACAGCCACGATACCTTACCTTTTGGCCATCTGCCCTAGTTAACATTACATGAGGCTTGGTGTCAAATTTGAGTTGATCATCGCTCTTGCAAAGAGCCATGGAATGTTTTAATATATTAACGGTGCACTACAAACAGAATTTGCTGTTACTACGTCTAACCATCGTGTCAGCCCACATTTGGGGAATGTTTCACTTCAAAGTTCTGCCTGGTAAAGCTTGGGCTGAGCGAATATGACCTCCTGATCCCCCACTGTAATTGGTGGAAGGCAGTTTCTGGAAAGCTGGTCTTGAGGGGGACAACCCTCCCCTAGAAAGCCTATCCAAACGATATTGCTTCAATTTGAATTGCATTCGGCAATCCGAGCACCAGTTGCAGAATCTTCCAATACATCAATACAGCATGGTTGAGGGCTGGATCGGTTACTGTGACAAGGTCGGTATTATTTTCCGAAAGATGCAAAGAGTCTGAATTACCAAAACTGCTTCAGTCTCCATGATTATAGGCGCATGTCCAGTTTCTCAATTCTAGACATTTTTCATATTTGACAATTTGTAGAATGAACTTTCTGGATGTTAAAGAGCATTTGTTTAATGAAATTTATTGTATTAAATACTATATATGCTGGTAGACCTTCTAATGAAACAAGACGGAATTTCCAACTCTAGCAAATTTACAGCACGCTAGACTCAATGATCAAGAAACAGAAAACGTACCTTTAAAAAGTCACCCCAACAGGGATTTAAATTGCTGACAATAAATGTTTACAACACTAAAGGAATGAAGTAGAGGTTTGAGTAATAGAATAATGAACTCAGATGGGCTGAACGACCCTACCCTTTCTTAATCTTTCAAGGGCAATCACTGCTGACATAACTGGTATAACTTTCAACTTAACATGGAGATGAGTTTGATTGCAGGCTCCACTATAGCCTCTTCTTTACAGGAGGGGAGAAAAATGTGGGATTTGATGGGCTATGAATCTGGAAAGATAGCATCTTGGCTTGAGTCGAGTCAGCTCCCTGTCAGTGGTCCGTGAATTTTCTTTAATGAGAGCCAAGTTACAACAAAATAGGGTTAGGTGGAACCCAATCTAATGCATTGAGAAGCAGAGTTTTAAAATTAGGGGTCTCCAGTTTAAAACAGATTTCAGAAGGTTTTTTTTCACCCTCAAAGGATTATTAATATTTCAATTCTCTTGTCCTCAAATGATTGGAGGCTCAGTCACTCAATATATTCGAGACTGAGTCAGATAGATTTTGGTCTACAAGGGAATCAAAATTGAGAGGCAGGGTGGAAAGTGAGCTGAAGGACACAATAAGATTGGCCACGATCGTAGTAAATGGCAGGGCATACTCCAGTGGTTGATAGGTCTAATCCTGTTGCTATTTCCTACGTTCTTATCTACATTCACCCATACAATCATGGAACCTAAGAGTCCCCTGCTGACCTCAAATGAATTCTGTGTCTCTTCCATTGATGTATTTACGACAGAGAATACAATGGGAAACATTTAAATAGTGTTCAATAACGTAGTGGAAAATATAATCTTCGAAAAGCAAAGATTCTAGACACCAGTGAGACTCCATTGAAAATCAGGGGGTTATTCCATTAAATATATTGACAAAGTATAGGATAAGAGTGTACGAGGAGATTAGAAGATAGTCCAAAAAAAATTAGGAAACAAAGTTGAATCTTGAACTTAAATTATCAAGGAACATACAGGAAAACAGTTAAACATTTTTACAGGTTTATCAGCATGAAAAAAAGTTGTGATGGGAATGTGACCATTAAGGATCAAGAGGATAATATCACAGATAATGACAAAGAGATGACTAAAGAATGCATTAAATAAAAGTAAACAAACTAAAAGCTCCTGATCTAAATGGATTGTATCCATATATTTTTATGGAATTGCAGAGATATTGCCATTCTGACAAAATTAATTACAAAAACAGATGCAGTGCCAGAGCAATAGCTGATTTCATGCCTATATTTGAGAAAGGGGCAGAACATATCCAAAAAATTACAGACCCTTCAGATTAATATTAGTGATGGGAAGTATAATAGAATTCTCACTAAAGAAATTAAAAGAACATCAAGAATGAGAAGTTCTTATTAAATAGTCAGCCCTGAATTTCAAAAGGGAAGATTTTGATATACAAGCCTTACTGAATCTTCCTGAGTGGTAATACAGTTGATAATGGTAATGCAATAAATGTAATTTATCTGGATTTTCAAAAGAACTTCGGTTAGGTGCCCCATAACAAACAAATAAATATCAGAGAATGTGGAGTCAGGAGACAAGTGACAATAGATTGCTGGCTTGTTTCAAGAAAGCAACACATTTGAGTAAGGAAAAGTTATTCAGAGTGGCAGTAAGCGGGAACTGGTGTTCCATAAGGATCAATGCTGGGACCACTGCTATTCACAACTTAAATTAACCATTAGACTTTAGAATCAGAAAACCATTTATAAATTATCAGATGACACCAAATTGGGAAGGCAGTCAAGTTTGAGGAGGACTGCAACAGGAACACATTAATAAAGTTGCAGAATGGGCAAATAATTGTCAAATGAAGTCCAACACAAAATAAATGCGAGGTAGTGTGTTTTGTAGAATGAATAGGAGGTCACATTATTTTGAAGGTGGGAGTCTTGGTTGGAAAACAAATACATCAGTCTCAAAACTGGTCCACAGCTGAGCAGCGCCATAAAAAACACAAGTGCTGGGCTTTACCTCAAGAGGAACAGAATTAAAAAAGTTAGACCACAGAGTTGAGAGTGCAGTTCTGAACACTGGTTATAAAAGTGATGATAGATGCATTGGAAGAGGTGTGGAAATAAACTACAGGGATCATGCAGAAAGGTGTGTGTTTACAGATCGGGAAAAGACTGATAGGCTGGGTCTCTTTCCCTTGAACACAGAAGGCTTAAACATGACCTAACAGAGGGATTTAGAACTCTGACAGATTTTGATGGAATGGCTATGGAGAGAATCTTTCCACATGGAAAATAACAAAACTACCAATACAAAAGACAGTCACTAAGAAATCAAACAGAGAATTCAGAAGAAACATTGGTGAGAGTGTAGAACTGGTTATCACAAAGAGAGGTTGAATGAATTAGTATAGATACATTTAAGGGGAGGCTATACAAGCAAACAGAGAAGGAATAGACACTTACAATAATAGATTTACATGATGAAAGAATCAAATGGAGCAAATAAACGCCGGGATGGACTGGTTGGGTTCAATGGTCTTGCTTCTGACCTGACAATGTTATTAATCTCTTCATAAGGTGGCCCATGTTAACGCTTGGTTTGAATCATTATGCTGTTTTATTCCAGTATACACAACGATAGATATATTCAGAATCACTCGGTGAGATTAGTCCAATTTATATTCACAAATGGCCCACATGTGTGGGCTTTCTTGCTGGATTTAACATATGAACCACTTCAAACTCTAGAATTATATATTAAAAGAATTAAAAGCTATTTTTTCCAACTCCCTTCTTTTAAAAACTGGTCAAGAAGTCAGGGCTATAACAGGCTGGGTTGTGAATGGGGAACATGTTGAACTAGCTGAACCAGGAAGAGGCCTAGACACAGGCTGGATGCTGACAGTCACAGGACTAACAGCAGCAGTTGACAATTCCAGCTGTGCTGCTAAAGACAGTTAATAGGTCAAACCAGGTAGTGTCACATCCTCTTGAGGCACTGGATTCTGTATAAACAAGACACAAGATCCTATTTAATAACTAAAGTTTTTTTTATTGAAAGCAGTTGAATGGTGAAAGGCTATTTTGTACAATGAGTAATCGCATTTCTTACGCTCCAGTTTTATTCATAACAATTTAACCCAATTATTAAGAGTCTTAGTCATGAAAATATGAAAGTATTTCATGATCCACAGGATTTACAAACATGAACCTGGCAGTCCCTATGCATCTTTACACACCTTAAGTTTTGTAGTCACTTATCTATTTTTTAAAAAGTCAGGAAATGGTTCAAAATGTCTAGTAAACTATACAATTAAAAAGTTAATGCTGTGAGGAGCCGAGATGAAGCATGTAGTATCTGTATGCAATCTGAACACAGTTATTGTTTGGTGAGAGCTAGTTCTCACTGTGCAATACCATCAGAAATGGAGTAAAACATATGATGAGAAACAAATAGAACTTCGAAAGCAGAATGTTAGAATCCAGAGCTCTCAGCTTGTTTCAGAAACCACCTGTTGGTAACTTTGCTGGTGTTCCAGCCACAACAGGCAGCCATGCACACTTACAACTGGCTAAGTGGTAATCAGGTAACTATGCACACAAGCTTTGGTTTCATTTTTATACGTGAAAGGTCCCAATAATTGTAGGCAAAGGAGGGAAATTAAATGCATGTTTGTGCAGCATACACTGCAGTGAAATCCTTTCCCTCTATGTGTTTTGGGCTTTTGGCTGGCTATTTGCAATAACTGGGAATGAAGGCACTTTGGAGAGCCTTGGATAGTTACTTAGTGATGACCATGGATTATAAATGAAAGCTACACCATATACAGCAACATGAGAAGAAAAGCTCAGAAATAACAATCTGGCACCGGTTCCTTTTGCAAGTACATAACACTTGTGGTTATACTTTACATTCCGAGATTAGTACTGTGCAGCTAAGTGTGTGAAGGCACAAGGTTGTGTTTAAAATATTAGAAAAGATTATTCAATATAAAGCTGTAAAAAAAAATGTACATTTTGAAATATGACTTCAGACAAATCTTTAACTTCTAAATGCCTGCATAGGTTCAGAATTTACAGCAGAAAGGATGTAGATCGCTTTGGTACAAATTCATTTTTAAAATTAATTGCTTCTTCCACCAAAACAGCAACTTTCCCATGATTAGTGAGCCCCAGGGCAATCCTTATATTATGCAGCATCAATTCATTGGTACATGCGACAGATAAAGCTATAGTGTCAACAGATAAAACGAAAGTGTATCTCTGCTTATTTTCACACAGTGCCTAATACATTGAGGTCACTTTTTAAAACAACAACTATCCATTAAGTTGCTCAGTGCCGATAGGAAAAGTGGTGAGCAGCCACTTCTGGTGCATCTTGGCCATTGAAAAACACTCAAGAATACCAGCAATATCTTTCACAGAACTCTGGCATTTGGATGCAGACTTAAAACCAATTAAAATAGTTTAAAGTCTGCATTTAAACAGAGGAATGTGAAAAGAACATGTCAAATACTTGTCTAACAAGCTTGAGGTTCTAGTATTAAATGTGCCAGAGTCCTTGACTTTGGGTAATGGTCCCAATGATAAGGCTGTCAAATTGATATTATCAGTACTAGTTTGTACATTCCACCAGAGAATGTCATGTCATTCTCACTGAGAATGACATGCAGGTTGTTATCTATACACTTAAATAGCAAGTGCCTTTGCTTGTCTACTAGTGATGAATGCTGACTGCCTATGGTCTGTATAATGCCAAGCAGCAATATTAAGTGGCCTTTCATGACAGGATAATTTCTCTTTAAAATGTGATATTCAAGCAGGACACTAGTCTCAGTGAGAACTTGATCACTGCAGTGACTGGCGGATTGCCTGCTGCAGAGATTTACGAGTTACCAGAAGCCGAACAACATCTTCATTCTTCTTAGTGAGACGTTTCCGGGCCTGGTCATGTGTTACCATCGTCATATCCCAACCATTCACCTGCAAAAGGAACCGATATCAGGTGTGTGGTTCAAAACAGAGTCCATTACACTCCCATTTGTTCAATGTTAAACAAGACAAGCTGCCTGCAATGGATTCTCTTTACAGCTTGAGGTTTCTCACCACATATTTCAAATATTCAACATCACTGAGTCCAGTCCCATTCTTATGGGATCTGGTGTTCTCAATGAACCAGAATGCATCCTTGCCTGCCCAAAATCAAGAAAACGTATCAAGGCCTAAGAATTGAACAGAGTACCCTCTACACTGTACTTCAGTTTACTATTACATACAACAGGCTGTGAGATCTCATCTTCCAAAGGCAGCTTCAAACCAACAGACATGTCAATCAGTTAAATAAACAGTGCAGAGGTCAAAGGGTCTTAACCAATAAAATCAGAGACAGACCATTCAGAAGAGAAGATAGAGAAAAAATGTCTTCACACAAAGTATGGAACTCTCCCATAAAAAGCAGATGTTAACTCAATTGATAGTTGTATATCTGAGATCAATGCATCTATAAGTCAAGGGCAAGGTCTGAATGGATGTGAATCAAAAGCAGGCAAATAGAGATAAGAAACCAATCAATCATGGTCTCACTGAAATAGCAGAACAGCTTTGAGGTACTGAATGGCCTCCTGTTTACATATTCCTCAGGTGCAAACTCTTTACAGAAATTGCAGTAATCTCCCTGAAGTGTTAAAAACAACAGTGTTCTGCACTGACCATCGCCACTAACCATGTCCAACCTTGACGTTTTGTCTCGGGATTAACCTAACTAGGCTGACCATTGAACTATGAGGAGGCTGCCATCCAGAAACTATATGTTGGCAGTTGACTCTCAACCTGACAGATTGCATGGTATTGCAGGCCTGTCCTCTCGAGCCTAATGTGAAGATTTCTTTCATTGATAGTATATAGGTCCAGCAAGGTTGAGGGGCCTAAAAGCCCACCTAAGAAACTGATTCTCCCCCTGCTCCTCTCTATATGCAACTAGGAAAGGTTACAATGTGAAGCTGAAGCAGAAATTATAAGGGGCATTGCCTCAGCAATCTTGGGCAGCACAGTGGCTCAGTGGTTAGCACTGCTGCCTCAAAGCATCAGGGACCTGGATTTGATTTCACCCTCAGGCCACTGTGGGGAGTTTCCACATTCTCCGTATGTCTGCACGAGTTTCCTCTGGGTGCTTCAGTTTCCTCCAACAGTCCAAAGACGTGCAGGTCAGGTTGATTGGCCACGCTAAATTGACCATAGTGTCCAGGGAAGTGTAGACTAGGTGGATTAGCCTGAAGGGTTCCAGGGATAGATTAGGTGGCTGGGACAGGTTGGGATGCTCTTCAGAGGGTTGGTGTGGTCTCAAAGGGCTGAATGGCCTGTTTCCACACTGTAGAGAATCTATGATCTTTGTCAGTTAATGGACATAATTGTTAGATGAATGATAAATGGCTGAGCACATATTGCTTTGCACACAGCAACACTGCAAACCTGACCTGCATTATCTTGTCTCCAATCTGGAGACCTGCTACTTCCGCTGGTCCTCCTTCTGAGACTCTTGTTACATATATACCCTGTAAATACAAAGAGAGAAGTACAGTTGGTTCTGATAGTTTAACCAGAATACAGAAACTATAATCATTTAAACAAACTAATCACTAAACATAAGACAACAGGGATCTAATTAGTCGACTCCCTACACTTTAACATACTTATGAATTTTGCTCACCTTTAAGTATTTATCCAGTTCTCAGCTGAACATTCCTATCAAATATTCCACAACTTCACCAGGTCAAAGAGAAATGAGCAAACAGGTTATTTATTACCACACTGCAGCATGGACAATCTGATATATCATCAGTTTGAAAATCACATTATTACCACAGCAACCAACCTTAAAGAAATTTAGCAGGGGGTTGAAATCATTCAGATCCATTTCATCAACTGGAAGGAGGATATTTTTCCTACCACTTCGTGGATTTGACTCCTAACCTCTACAATGAATGGAAAGCATTAAATTCTCTCCGTGGTCCACATAGCAAGATAAGATGATTTGGGACAGTAGAAGAATTCATAGCGTTGTGGTAATATATTAACATGGGTAGAGGATTGGCTAACTGAGAGGAAACAGTTGGGATAGATGTGTCATTTTCAAGATGGCAACAGAAACTGGATTGTGCTGGAACCTTAAATATTTGATGGCTTCGTTGAGGGACTGACCATTGTAACAAATCTTCAGGTGATACAAAGATATACAGTAAAGCAAGTTGGGAGGAGGATACAAAGAGTCTGCAAAAGGATAGCTTAAATGAACAAAGGATTGATGGAATATTAATGTGGGAAAATGTGAGCACGTTGCCTTTGGTCGTGAGAAGAGAAAAAACAGATTATTTAATTGAAGAGAGACTGCAGAATGTTGTGGTACAGTCAGAGAGGTGACTTTGTACATGAATCATAAAAATGTAGCATCCAGATACAGTAAGTAATTAGAAAAGCAAACGGAATGGTGGCCTTTAATGCAAGAGTGGAGGAGCATAAAAGCAAAGATGTTTGAGGCGACACCTGGAGAACTGCGTACAGTTTTGGTCTCCTTATTTAAGGAAGGATATACGTGCACTGAAGGCATTTCAGTGAAGTTTCAGGAAGGGACACAGTTTTGAAAAAGGCTACCTCAGTGACCAATGCCACCACAAGGTGGAGCACTGTGTGTACAAGTGACATTTTAAACAATGCTTTGCTTCAAGTTTATCAAACAAATCACCTCATCTAAGGTTTGATATACAAATAAACCCAACGCCTTCTACTTTCATAACGAATCCAGTGAACTTGAATCACTGCTCATTGCTGGTAGGATCCATAAAGAAAGTCCTCATATTATTCAGGGTTTTGCTGGTTGACAGAACAGTGCATTCCTAAGCAGGCAGCACACTGCAACCTTAATATTGGAAAATCCAAATACTTTCAATCAAATGTATTATATATATTGATACAGCTTTTTGTTATGTTTTCCATCAGCTGCAGTGACTACTAACATCAAGTATTAAAATGAAGGGTGCGACTGAGCGTGAGCAGTTGGATCACAGCAGCTATTTTTAACAGTAGCATCCAATCTCCCTATGGTGGGAACATACTTTTCAAACTGAAGGGTCAGTGAGTATAGGAATAGGTGGATAGAACAAAATTTACACAAAGCTGAAGCATCGGTGCAATGCAGGGCTTTAGGCTGCAGATCACTCAGTTCATTTTGGGGAAAGTAGGATGTCAATGAAATGGATTATGCCAGAACTGGAACGGGACAATATCCGTACAGAGATGGGGAAAGAAATGGAAAAGGGGAGGTGGAGTCGCAATATAGATCAAGAAGTCAATTATTGCAACAAGGGGCAATGATCTCTTAGACAATTCCTTAAATGAGGCCAATTCCTCCAATTGAGGCGAATTAAAACCCTCGCTGGGGTTATACTATAGGTTCCTAAATAGGGAGAAACAGAAAGACAGATATGTAGGCAAAAAAATCTCAGAAGTGTAAAAGTAGGGTAATAATAGTAAAGGATTTGTACTTCCTAAATATGAACTGGTATAGACAAAATGTGAAATAACTCCTTTAAAGTGGAGTTGCTGGTAGATTGGACAGTGAAGGCATTTGGTATGCTTGTCGTTATCAGTCAATGCATTGAGTATAGGAGTTGGAAGGTCATATTGCGACTATATAGGACATTACTTAGGCCACTGTTGGAATTCTGCATGCAATTCTGGTCTCCTTGCTATAGGAAAGATGTTGTGAAACTTGAAAGGGTTCAGAAAAGATCCACAAGGATGTTGCCAGGGTTGGTGGTTTTGAGCTATAGGGAAAGGCTGAATAGACTGGGGCTATTTTCCCTGGAGCATTGGAGGCTGAGGGGTGACCTTATAGAGGTTTATAAAATCATGAAGGGCATGGATAGGGTAAATACAGAAGGCCTTTTCCCAGGGGTGGGTAAGTCCAAAACTAGACAGCATAGGTTTAAGGTGAGAGGGGAAAGATTTAAAAGGGATCTAAGGGACAACTTTTTCACCCAGAGTGTGGTGCGTGTATGGAATGAGCTGCCAGAGGAAGTGGTGGAGGCTGATACAATTACAACATTTAAAAGGCATCTGAATGGGTATATGAATAGGAAGGGTTTAGAGGGATATGGGCCAAATGCCAGCAAATGGGACTAGATTTATTTGGGATGTCTGGTCAACATGGACAAGTTGGACCAAAGGGTCTGTTTCTGTGCTGTATATCTTTATGACTCTATGAAAGGATTAGAGGGGGTGGAATTCTTAAAATGTATCCAGGAGAGCTTTTTCAGCCAATGTGTAAAAACCCTATTAGATAAGGTGTAAAAAATTTTCCCTTAAGATATCTTCTAAAGCTTTCCCCTCTCACCTATGCCCATGACCTCTAGTGTTGAACTTCTCACCCTAGGGAAAAGACCTTTGCTTTTCACCTTATCTATGCCCCTCATGATCTTATAACGTCTATAAGGTCACCTCTCAACCATCTACACTCAAGGGAAAAAAAATCTCAGCCTATTCAGCTTCTGCTTATATCTCAAACCATCCTGTCCCAATAACATCAGGTCCAGAACTAGGGAGCACTGCTTTAAAATTAGAGATCACACTTTTGGCACAGAAATCAGGGGACTTTTTTCTTTAAGGATTATTTGACTTTGGAACTGTGCCTCAGGTGGTGTTGGAGGCAGGGTTATTGAATAGGCAGAAGCAGACAGAATTGGAAGGGAGAGGTATGGAGGGGTGGTGGTGAAAAAGAGGCAAGCTCAACTATATTGAAGGCTGAAATTAATTTAGTCTTTGTAAGCACATCAAGTTACAAACTTGCAGTTGAGATCATAAATAGAGCAGCGATTATATTAGTAGATCAATTCAGGGAATGTCAGTTCAAACTGTCAAATTGTCATTAAAATCAACTAGTCCACTTAGGGTCCCAAAGGGAGCAATGTTGTCTACATGTGATTAATTCTTAGTTGAGCTTTCAAATGGCTGATCTCAACCTATTCGATTGCACCACCAGACAGCTGTGGGTTCAAGTTCAAAAAAAGCAAAAATGAGACCCAGTGCAGCACCGAGGGTGCGCCACATTGTCAGAGATGCTGTCTTTCCAGTGACAGGCTAACCGGAAGCCCTAGGAGGTCTTGTAGTCCAGTGGGTAGTGTTCCTACCCCTTAATCTAGAGGCTTACAGTTCAAGTTCCACATGATAGTCAAAGTGTGTGTTCATAACACAGCTAAACTCTCTCAATGTCATGCTGTAAACTCCTCAAGACACCAATGGTGAGCAGGAGGAGCAGAAGAGTGTTTGAGCTTCCAGAGGAAGTGGTAGAAGCAGGTACACTTACAACATTTAAAAGACATTTGGACAGGTAAATGAATAGGAAAAGTTTAGCGGGCTATGGGCCAAATGCAGGCAAATTGTACGGTGTTTAGTTTAGAAAACTGGTCAGCATGGGCAAGTTGGACCGAAGGGTCTGTTTCTATGTTGTATGATTCTATCTACAAGGGGCATTACTAGCAGGCAGCAGAGAATGACAGTCAAAAGTTTTTTTCGTGACAGAAGCCTATATCCAGTGGCATACCACAGGGTTTAGTGCTGGGTCCCATGCTATTTGTTGAGTACATTAATGATCTAGACATGAAAGCAGGAGATATGATCAGTAGGTTCGCAGGTAGTTATGCCAAGTGTGACACCAGGCAAACCTAAATATGAGGTGTCATATGAAGCTACAATACAGGGCTACTTGGATGCAAATTAAAAGCAGCTGTGTATAACGATCTAAGCAATCCCACAGTGAAAGGATCATATCTAATCTCTGCAGTTCTGCTGCATCAAGTTGTGAACGGTGATGGACAAATATACCTATCCTTGGTAATGAGGAAACCAGCACATCAGTGCAAAAGACAAGGTTGAAGTATTTGCAGCCATCTTCAGCCGGAAGTGCTGACTGGATGAGCCATTATGGCCTCCTGAGGTGGTCATCAGCATCATAAATGTCAGTCTTCAACCAAATCAACTCATCGTTCCACTGCAAGGGTTCCTCAGGATAGCGTCCTAGGCCCAACCATCTTGCAGCTGCTTCAATGACCTTTCGCTCAGTCATGAGGTCAAAAATAGGCACGTTCACTGATGACTATGCAATTTTCAGCATCATTTTGACTCCTCAGATACTGAAGCACTCCATATTCATATGCATACCCACTTGCAACATTCAAGCTTTGGCTGATAAGTGGCAAGCAATATTCATAACATGTACGAGCAATGACCATCACCAACAAGAGAATCTAACCGTCACTCCTTGATATTCAGTAATATCACAATTCTGACTCCTCCATGATTAACATGCTAGGCTTTACCATTTACTAGAAACTGAAGAGGATCAGTCAAATAAATAGTCGCTACAGGAGCAGGTCAAAGGCAAGAAATCCTGCAGTAACTCACCTCCTGAGCTTACAGAGCCTATGCACTATCTACAAGGCAGGGGTCAGCAGTGTGATGGAATACTCCCCATTTGTCCGGATGAATATAGTTCCAACACTCAAGAAGCTCGACAATGCCAGGTTCCTTCTGTGTTACTGGGTCAAAATTCTAGAACTCCTTTCCTAACACCAGATGGGTACCCTACACCAGATGAAGTGAAGTAGTTTTAGAAAGCAGTTCACTACTACTTTTCCAAGGCAATTAGAAATAAACATCAAATGCTGGCCCAGCCATCAATACTCATCCTGAGGGAGCAAAATTTGTTTTAAAAAGCTTTGGACTTCCCAATGGTGTAACAGCAGAGGTGACAGGAACACAAGTTGTAAGGAGGACACAGAGGCTGTAAAGAGATAGAGACAAAATGAGTGAGTGTGCAACAAGGTGGTAGATGGAGTATAATGTTGGACAGCAAAAGATTATTCATTTCAGATACAGAAAAAGATCTACATTTTGATTCTTTAGTGTGAAACATAAATGTTGTTGTGCAGAGGGACCTGCGTATACTCCTATATGGAATACAGGAAGTCAGCATAAAGGTACAACATGGCCTGTAAGGGGATTGGACAACAGGAATATGGAAACCTCGCTACAATTGTAAGGAGTTTTGCTGAAAACCCATCTAGTGTAATGAGCAGTTTGATCTCCGCATTTAAGGAAGGTCAGTTCAGCAAAGTTTCATCACATTAGTCACTGCGATGTCAGGGGAGGTGACAGCTAAGTGGTATTATCACTGAACTGTCAATCTAGAGACCCAGGTAATGTTCTGGAGACTTGGGTTCGAATCCAATCATGGCAGATGGTGGAATTTGAGTTCACTAAAAAAAAGCTGGAATTAACAGTCTAATGATGACCATGAATCCATTGTCAGTTGTCAGAAAAATCCATCTGGTTCACTAATGCCATTTAGGGAAAGAAACTCCCATCCTGTAGACCCACATGTGGTTGACTCTTAACTGCCATCTGGGATGAGCAATAAATGTCGGTCAACCCAGTAATGCCCTCATCCCATGAAGAAATAAGAAAAGTTGTCATGTGGAGAGAAAAATTAGTTACATCAATATTGTCTCAAGTTTAGAAGAATGAGGGGACTTCAATCAAATGTACAATGTACTTAACAGAGTCCATGCAGGGGCTGTCTCACCGTTTAGGGCTGAGATGAGAATTATCTTAATTTATACAATTATGAATCTTTGGAATTCTCTACCTCAATGTTTTTTTAATGCTTTGTTGAGTATATTTCAGGCTGAGATAGATTTTTGATATCTCAGGAAATCAAGGGAAAATAGGAGCAGGCAGGAAAATGAAGTTGAAGACCGACATCAGCCACAATTGGATTGAATGGAAGAGCAGGCTCGATTCATAGCTTGTGTTCTTGTGGTTATATTCTAACCAGAGTTCTGGGTTCAAGCATCCTGCCACCCTAAATTCTGCCCACCTGATAGGTAGCTCCTTCCGTTAGGTTCAAGCAGGAACCACAGAATTGTTACAGCACAGGAGGCCATTCAGCCTTTCACGTCTGCACCAGCTCTCTATTTAGTATCATTCTCCCACGTTCTTCCAACGTTCCTTTTCTGATAATAACCCAATTATCTCTTTAAAGCTCCAACTAACCATCCTCCATCACTCGGACAAAGCATTCCAGATTTCACCCATTCACCATGTGAAAAAGGTTTGCTTCATATCTTCACCATTTCTTTTGTCAATTACCTCAAGCCTGTACCATCTTGTTCTTGATCTTTTGCTAATGAGACATTTTCCTAGCTAATCGGTCTTCATCTCTCATGATTTCGAGTACTTCTGTCAAATCTCCTCGTAATCTTTTCTTCCTCATGGACACTTGACCCACATTTTCCAATCAACCTACATGAAGTTCCTCATCCCTAGAACAATTCTTTTGAATCTTTTCTGCATCCTCTCTAATGCCTTTACATTCTTCTTGAATACACATTACCTAGAGGTGGTTGAAACTGTTTGCTGGTTTTAACACGCATCCACTAAGTTATTTCCTGCTGGTAAGCCTTACAGAATTTGAATTCGCTCATTCCCACCTTGTCTGTTTTGTCCTCCGAGTAGGGGTTCTGTGTTGGGTCCTGGTCGATTCCACCTCCAATACTGAATCCCAGGATCAGATTATCACCATGACGCAGTTTACGGATTTCAATACGTTGCTGAAACAAAGAATCAGAGTGAGAGAGTCTGTGAACACCTGTACTCAAGAACATTGGCCATTTTTAGAATAGGAAAAGAAAAACATCTGTCATCTTCTGATAGACTTCAGCCTCCCCTCTCAGCTACTCACGATTATTTGAAGTATGGGAAGTACTTACATGATCACTTGAAGCATCACTGCACACAAAGTTTTGAGCCAAGTGCTGGAAAATGGAGCAAGAGTAGATAGGTGCTTGATGAGTGATCTAGACAAAATGGGCCAAAAAGTCTTTTTTGGTGCTGTAAAACTAAAGCCTCCTTGCCATCCCACTCTACACTGCCTCAATCTCATTTATATTAACTACTTTAATCGGTTTACCTAGTTCTGCGAAAACAACTCCATCTGTCTAATTTTTACCTAATCCCATCATTTTGAATTGACCCCCACAGTGAGCAACTGGAGAAACAATATCAATCCCTTAGCTACCTTGAAAATCGCAGGCAGGCCGCTTTAAGATCCACCTACTTAATGCTTCTTTCATGAATTTCAAATGTCGAAGATCATAGACACAAATATATGAATCAGGTGCAAGCCATTTGGTCCTGCTCTACCATTTGAAATGATGACAATTGATCTGATTGTGGCCTTAACTCCATTCTCCTGTCTATTCCGCTAATCTTTGAGGTAGTGTTCATTAAGAATCTATTGAATTCTACCTGAAGAATGTTCAAAGACTGAGCCTCCATACTGCCTATGGAAGAGAATTGCACATACCAAGGACCCTCTGAGGGCAAACATTCTTATCTCTATCTTAAATGAAGGGCCCTTGATTTTTAAGGAGTCTAGTTATCCCCACAATAGGAATCCTTCCTTTAGCATCCACCCTGAAGTCCTCTTGAATCTTATAGGTTTCAATAAGATCATCTCTCATTCTTCTAAACTCCAATGGACACAGGTCCAAGCTGTCTTCATAAAACATCTTCATCCCAGGAATTAGTTAAGTGAACGTTCTCTGAACCACTTCTAAAGCAATTGCACAATTTCTTGAACAAGGAGACCAAAATTGCACGCTTGGTCGCACTGTACAATTGTAGCTCAACTTGCCTACTTTTATGTTCATTCTCCTTGAAATACATAAAACATTCCATTTGCCTTCCTAATCACTTGCTGTACCTTCAGACTAACATTTTTTGATTCATGGACCAGGACACCCAGAATTCTGCAATCAATTGCCATTTAAATATTTTAGATAATAAATATGCAATTTTTCCCCTTTTCTCATTCATTTACTCAAAATAACTCCTGTGGAGGGGGTTAAAATTGTTTCAG
>NW_025968168.1:16938-25000 GCF_021869965.1 Rhincodon typus
CTACACCTTTTTATCTCCTGTGGCGGGGTCGTGGGGGCACTTCGTTCTAAACAGCAAGCTTGACCATTCATCCTGGGCAACCAGACACAAACTACTGGTACTAAGTTCACACAATGTACCAGATTTAGCTGTTAGTAGCAAAAAGTAACTTGCGCCATTTATTAGACATGCATTTCCAATGAACATCCTATGATCGTTTATTCTGTAAGTTGGAGCTATTAGAAACAGCAAAGTGCCTGCCACAGAGAATCTGAGGACCGTGCAAACAGGATAACAAGTGGCAAGTCTCAATCAATTCATCTAAAGAATCCTTATTAAATCATGGGGAATCGAAACAGGAGTGGGGAGTTGCATTTCTCTAGCACCTTCCTCTATCTCAGGATGTCCCAAAGTACTTTAAAGTCAAAGTACTCCTACACTGAGTTACTCTTGTAATGTAGGAAACATAGCAGTCAATTTGTATTTAGCACGCTCCCACAAAATAGCAATGTGATAATGAGCAGACTTTTGTCTTGTTGCAATTAAGAAATTAAGGACACCAAGGAGAATGCTTCTTCAATCTAGTGCAACTGGATCTTTCCCAAACTGAGAAGGCACAGGGACCTCAGTTTATTATCTCCGCTGAAAGATAGCACCTGATACTGAAAGGGTTAGGTGCAAATTTCAATGTCAAATTATGTACAGGAGGCAAAACAGAAGGAAAGAAAAGGTTAAGAAGAGAACATGAATTTTTTTTTCTAAATTTTCAAAGTTCATTTAAATCTGAAGAATTGGAGACTCCATGTTCGTATAAATTAATTCTCTCAGCCAAAGTAGCAGTAATTATATATCACATTGTGAATAGCTTTCTTATTGTTCAGTGAAGAAGCTTGACAATTTTCTGTTTCTCTGTCAGAAGTACTCTAACTTGACACAATCACACCTTTTTAAACGTTGAGTCTTTTGGTGAGGTATCAATGTAGTGATGTTTCTGGAGGGCAGAACAATTCTGGGGCAACATCCTGATTTCTGCAGTTAAATTATAACCATCTAAACAAACGTTTCTGTTTGAGTTACTCTTATTAAAGGCAAATGTGAATAACTTCACTTGTGCTTACCATAAAATCCAATCAACAGGCTGCAGTCCTTGAGGGATAATTTAATGTGAAGCTCTGCTGACTCCACATTTTATTACATTGTCCTGTACACAGAATTGGTACCTCTCACTCTGCAAGTTATTATTTTGACAACCTGGAATTTAGCTCCCTTTTTTTTTCGATTCATGTTTTGTGGGATGTGGGTGTTGCTGGCTGGCCAGCATTTCTTGCCCATCCCCAGTTGCCCTTGAGAAGGCGGTGGTGAGCTGCCTTCTTGAACCACTGCATTCCTCCTGCTGTGGGTTGACCCACAATGCTATTAGGGAGGGAATTCCAGGATTGTGACCAGCGACACTGAAGGAATGGTGATATATTTCCAAGTCAGGACGGTGAATGACTCGGAGGGGAACTTGGAGGTGGTGGTTTTCCCATATATCTGCTGCCCTTGTCTTTCTAGATGGAAGTGTTGTGGGTTTGGAAGGTGCTGTCTGAGGATCTTTGGTGAATTTCTACAGTGCATCTTGTAGATAGTACACACTGCTGCTACTGAGCGTCAGTGATGCAGGGAGTGAATGCTTGTGGATGTAGAGCCAATCAAGCGGGTTGCTTTGTCCTGGATGGTGTCAAGCTTCTTGAGTGTTGTTGGGACTGCACTCATCCAGGGAAGTGGAGAGTATTCCATCACACTCCTGACTTGTGCCTTGTAGATGGTGGACAGGCTTTGAGGAGTCAGGAGATGAGTTACTCGCTGCAGTATTCTCAACTTCTGGCCTGCTCTTGTAGCCACCTTTTAATGTGGTGAGTCCAGTTGAGTTTCTGGTCAATGGTAACCTCCAGGATGTTGATAGTGGGGGATTCAGTGATGGTAACACCATTGAATATCAAGGGGCGGTGGTTAGATTGTCTCTTATTGGTGATGGTCATAGCCTGGCATTTGTGTGGCGCGAATGTCACTGGCCACTTGTCAGCCCAAGCCTGGATATTGTCCAGATCTTGTCGCATTTGAACACGGATTGCTTCAGTATCTGAGAAGTCACGAACGGTGCTGAACATTACGCAATCATCGGTGAACATCCCCACTTCTGACCTTATGATGGAGGGAGGTCATTGATGAAGCAGCTGAAGATGGTTGGGTCGAGGACACTTCCCTGAGGAACTCCTGCAGAGATGTCCTGGAGCTGAGATGATTGACTTCCCACAACCATGACCATCTTCCTGTGTGTCAGGTATGACTCCAACCACTGGATCATTTGCCCTCTGATACCCATTGATTCCAGTTTTTCACGGGCTCCTTGATGCCACACTTGGTCGAATGCAGCCTTGATATCAAGGGCTGTCACTCTCACCTCACCTCTGGAATTCAGCTCTTTTATCCATGTTTGAACCAAGGCTGTAATGAGGTCAGGAGCTGAGTGGCCCTGGCGGAACCCAAACTGGGCGTCACTGAGCAGGTTATTTCTGAGCAGGTGCTGCTTGATAGCACTGTTGATGACACCTTCCATCACTTTACTGATGATCGAGAGGAGACTGATGGGGCGGTAATTGGCCGGGTTGGATTTGTCCTGCTTTTTACGTACAGCACATACTTGGGCAATTATCCACATTGTCGGGTAGATACCAGTGTTGTAACTATACTGGAACAGCTTGGCTAAGGGAGCAGCAAGTTCTGGAGCACAAGTCTTCAGTACTAATGCCGGAATGTTGTCAGGGCCAGTAGCTTTTGCAGTAACCAGTGTCTCCAACCATTTCTTGATATCACGTGGAGTGAATCAAATTGGCTGAAGACTGGTATCTGTAATGCTGGGGACCACTGGAGGAGGCCGAGATGGATCGTCCACTCGGCACTTCTGGCTGAAGATTGCTGTGAATGCTTCAGCCTAATCTTTTGCATTGATGTGCTGGGCTCTTCCATTGTTGAGGACAGGGATATTTGTGGAGCCTCCTCCTCCAGTGAGTTGTTTAATTGTCCACCACCATTCACGACTGCAGAGCTTAGATCTGATCCATTGGTTGTGGGATCGCTAAGCTCTGTCTACCACTTGCTGCTTTCGCTGTTTGGCATGCAAGTAGTCCTGTTTGGTGGCTTCACTAGGTTGATATCTCATCTTCAGGTATGCCTGGTGCTTCTCCTGGCATGCCTTCTTGCACTCTTCATTGAACCAGGGTTGATCCCCTGGCTTGATGGTAATGGTTGAATAGCGGATATGCCGGGCCATGAGGTTACAGATTGTGCTGGAGTACAATTCTGCTGCTGTTGATGGCCCACAGCACCTCATGGATGCCCAGTCTTGAGTTGCTAGATGTGTGCAAAGTTTGTCCCATTTAGCACAGTGGACATTGAAATCCCCCACCCAGAGTACATTTTGTGCCCTTGCCATCCTCAGTGCTTCCTCTAAGTGCTGGTCAACATTGAGGAGTACTGATTCATCAGCTGAGGGAGGACAGTATGTGGTAATCAGCAGGAGGTTTCCTTGACTATATTTAACCTGAAGCCATGAGACTTCATGGGATCCAGGGTCAATGTTGAGGACTCCCAGAGCAACACCCTCCCGACTGTTTACCACTGTGCCACCACCATCTGCTGGGTCTGTCCTGCCGGTGAGACAGGACATATCCAGGGATGGTGATGGTGGTGTCTGGGCCATTGTCTGTAAGGTATGATTCTGTGAGTATGACTATGTCAGGCTGTTGCTTGACTTGTCTGTGAGACAGCTCTCCCAATTTTGGCACTAACCCCCAGATGTTAGTGAGGGGGACTTTGCAGGGTCAACAGGGCCAACAGGGCCGTTTCTGCCCTTGTCTTTTCCAGTGCCTAGGTTGATGCCAGGTGATCTGTCCAGTTTCATTTCTTTGAGTCTTTGTAGCGATTGGTACAACTGAGTGGCTTGCTAGGCCATTTCAGAGGGCAGTTGAAAGTCAACTGCATTGCTGAGAGTCTGGAACCTGTAGTATCAGTATCTTGCAATCGTTCAAAGTCACACTCAAACAAGACCAAATGGAAACAAAGAAAACAGTCTAACACTTTTTTGGTCCAGTAAAAGAGCTACACTGCATGATTGAAACATGCACAGCACAATGGGAACCTTAACCTTAATCCAACCATGATCATCACTTCATAAACTGTCAATCTCTACAACAGCCACTAAGCTAATGCTCAGCAATGGGAAAGGTACTGCTTCTAAAGTTATACCAAATGCTGAAGCAACGTATTTCAAACACAATGCAGTGAGCAGTGATTCAATCACTCTCGAAAGATGCAGTCATCCCTGAATTACGTATATAGTAATGAGAACGTCCTCTGACATCTTGCAACAAGTCTAACTGTTTCAACATTCAAATTTCCCATCCAGAAAAGCTGAACACTATCATAAAGCAGAAAATAAGGCCTCACCCACTGATCTCATAGCCTGTCTCAACATTGAGGAATGTAACCGTGCAGTGACAAGTGCATAATCGTTCAGGGTAGGAACAAGGTTTAACAGTGCTCATAAACCACGTAGCCACGGCCGCTGCACAGCCACACAGCCTGTACTCGTTCTGTACCAAACAAGATGGACATTGATCAAGAGGAGAAAGGGGATAGTTGAAGGGGATTTGGATGGGATAGGCGGTCTTTTTAAAGTAACTGGGGGTGACAGGGCAGGGGACCAGAGGCAGCAGAGGGGGAAGCGGGGGCGGGTGAGGAGGGGGAGGGAAAGGGATAATGCGATGGGAGTGGAGGGTGTGGAACCTACGACAGAGCGCGGCTGCTGCTGGAGGATGAGGAACAGCGGGCCCGAGCCATCGCCAAGATAAACAAGGTAAAAGGGCGGAGTGACCGGGCCCCGACTTCCCACTCACCTCGGTCACCCACCCTGACAGCAGCGCGTCTGACCCGGAGTAATCCCTAGAAACCAGACGCACTTTCCATTTGCACTTACCACAACCGCAGTGACAGGCTGCCCGGCGATGAAGGACATGGCGGCGCCACTCCGCTTCCACCGGGAGGGGGCAGGGCTGTTGGTGGGTGCGGCTACATGCGGCGGGGGGGGGGACCAACAGCAGGGGTTGGAGCTACCGATAGGGGCGGAACAACGCGTGGGGTGGAGCTACCGGCGGGGCGGTACAACGCGTGGGATGGAGTACTGGTGTGGGCGGGACTATGCGTGGGGGTGGAGCTACAGGCGGGGCGGGGCTAGCAGCAGGGGCGGGGCTCACTGGTTATATCCTGTGGTGACCAGAGCCAGAAGGAAAAATAGAAATAAAACCAAAATACTGCGGATGCTGGAAATGTGAAAGAAACACAATATGATGGAGAAACTTACCCCATCCAGGCCACATCGGCCCACTTAATTGACATTAAATTCATCAAAGATTTAGTCCCTTCAACACCGGAGCTCATTGTGTAACCATCTACAAGGACCACTTCCATCTAGAAGGACAATATGGCAGCAAATATGTGGGAAGACCATCACCTTCAAGTTCCCCTTTAAGTCACTCACTGCCCTGACTTGGAAATATATCGCTGATTCTTCACTGTGACTGGGTCAAAATTGCAGAATACCCTCCCTAATAGCACTGTGGGTCCACCTATAGCAAGTGGATGGCAGCATTTCAAGGCAGCAGCTCACTGCCACCTTCTCAAGGGCAAGTAGGGATGGGACATAACAATGCACACATCTCATGAATGAATTTTTAAAAATTGGGCTGGGTTTCTGGACAGGACAGGGCTTTTGGGAAGGCTGAGGTCTCAGGGTTGGGCTGTGGTTGTTCAGGAGGATGGGGATTTCACGACGGGGCAGGCCTCTCAGGACAGGCATGAGGCTGGTTATTAGAGTGATACAAGCATCAGAATAAGTAACACGAGGAATCTTTATTGCTCCTTTGGCCACCCACAGATCAATTGACATGAAAGGCATATTTCTGCAGGACAATACTTCTTGGTAGGAAATGTTTTCTTGACCAGAGAGATAGTACAGAAAGAAAACGATGAAAATGAAACAAATTAGTCTATGGCCTAAGGGGTGCTTCTAAAGGATGGTATTTTTCAGTGTCATCTGTCTGGCTGAAAAAGCAGACCTCACTATGTTCATCAGAGGGGAGGCATCGCTAGACTGTTAATCCAGAAACCCATATAACATTCTGGAGACCCGGGTTTGAATCCCACCATGGCAGGTGGTGGAATTTGAATTCAATAAATATCTGGAATTAAGAATTTAATGGTGACCGTAAATCTATTGCCAACTATCAGGAAAAACCCATCTGGTTCACTAATGTCTTTCAGAAAAGGAAACTGCCATCCTTACCTGGTCTGGCCTACATGTGACTCCACACTTTATTGTGGTTGATTCTTAACTGCCCTCTGGGCACTTAGAGATGGGCAATAAATGCTGCCTGGCCAGCAACACCTCATCCCGTGAATGAATAAAATATTATAAAGAAAAACGTTCAGACATTCTCATGCTGCATGATGTTACTTTCTTATGTGGGTTGTACGCCAATATTTGAGAAATGTGTTATATTAATAAATAATAAGATTAGAGGAGACTTTAAAACTGAAAATAAGGTTTTCTAGGAGTTTTATAGGTACTGGTTCAGCTTTTAAACAGTTTAATTACAGTGGACCCTCACAGAAGAAATAAAATTACATTAAAAGAGACCGAGGAAATATGAAGCTTTGAGGTTTTTGCAAAAATTTGTAGCTCAGATTCTGGGTGAGGTTGTTGACTTGCTCACCGAGCTGGCTTGTTTTCATTCACACATCTTGTCACCATGCTAGATAATATCATCGGTGAGGCCTCCGATGAAGCAATGTTGTTCTACTCTACTTGGAATTTATACTGTCCGGTCAGTTATGGTGAGATGTGTCATTTCCAGTTTTGTTCTGTATGGGTTTGTATATGGGGTCCAATTCTATATGTTTGTTGATTGCATTATGGGTTGAGAACCATGCCTCCAGGAATTCCTGTGCATGTTTATGTTTGGCTTGGGCTACAATGGTTACGTTGTCCCAGTTAAACTAATGGCCTTCACTGTCCAAGTGTACTGATATTAGGGAAAGTTTGTCATGTCATTTAGTATTAATGGGATGTTTGAAGTATCTTCCACTGTAAAGACTGATGCAAAATATCTGTTTAACTCTTCTGCCATTTCCTTTTTCCCCACAATCATCTCCCAAATTTATTTTTTAACTTTGACCTTTCTCTTTCTTTTTTATATGTTTAAAGAAACTCCTTTTGTCAGTATTTATATTCCTTGCTAGTTTGTAATCATGGTTGCCTTTCTTTGTCTTTACAGTCTTTTGCTGGATTCTAAATTTATCCCAGTCTTCGGAGCTATCACCGACTCTTGCCTCATTATATGCTTTTCCTTTCAACTTAATATTCTCCTTAACTCTCTCGGTTTAATTTTGGTCGATTTATCCCTCTCAGAATCTTTCATCCTTACTGGGATGTATTTTTGCTGACTAGTTAGCCGACATCACTAGTGGAAAAAGATGTTATAAGAGAAGATGGAAAATATTAATGGAACTGGACAAAGACAGCATGGTTTTATGAAAGGAAAATCTACTGGAGTGTTTTGAGGATGTAAATACCAGGATAGGTAGGGGAGAATCAGTGAATGTGGTATATTTGGATTTTAATAAGGCTTATGATAAGGTTCCACATAAAAGGTTAGTGGGAAAAATTAAAACACATGGGTTGGGGATAATATATCAGCATGAATTGAGAATTGTTTGAGAGACAGGTGACAGAGTGAGAATAATGGGTGTTTTTTCCTGAGTGGTTGGCAGTGATTAGTGGTACCAGTGCTTGGGCCCCAGCTATTCAAGCTATATATAAATCACCTGGATGAGGGAACCAAATGCAATATTTCCAAGTTTGTTGGTGATGAAACTAAATAGGATTGAGAGTTGTGACCTTCAAAGTGATTTGGACAAATTGAGTGAGTGAGCGGACATATGGCAGATGTAGTACAACATAGCTAAATGTGAAATATACACTTTG